>NC_133534.1:220609150-220909150 GCF_048544455.1 Silene latifolia
CTCGGGCTATTCCTCCATCTTCCCTTTGCCCTTGTCATTCTTGTCATATTTCTTGTCACGACCTCGAGCCGGACGCTCTTGCGCCACTTCGGACCTAATCACCAAAGGTCTTTCTCGAGGCCTAGACTTTCCATTCTTGCCAATCACCATCTCTACGACAGGAGAGGTCTTCGTTTTCTTCGAAGGATGAACGACTCGAACCCCGGCTTCTTCCTCTCCCTCAGTCAAATGCTTCTCTTTTTCTTTCTCTACCTCGCGCAACTTATAGTCAACGGGCTCGCGCTTCCTCAATCTCTCGCGCTCTTCTGGAGTAGTAGCTTTCCTCCATCGCAGATAAGAATCCGACACCCACAAGGCATTTGCAGAAGAGTTCAAGAACCATACATTTCTTTGAGCCCATTTAATGGCCCACTCCCTTCGGCTCTGTAGTAGCGCCCACGATCGCGGGACGGTATCAAGCTTCGGGATTGTCTGTTTTAGTCCCACCTGTCTCATAAGCCTCTCCGGGAAGATGCACACCATAAACTCCAAACCAGGAATGCGCACGGACCGAGTAGGATCCAAAGAAGACACTCCAGTGACAGATTTGAGATGCCACCACGGCACAATCCACCTAATCAAGGGACCATCATCGCTCTTCAGTTTGTTCTCCCAATAATTGCAGACTCGGGTGAAATCCACCATGTAAAGCCTAGTCCTCATCGCAATTGAACGAGCATGATAGGAAGGAACATGAACTGGGGGCTCGATCAATCGGAGCCGTTCCATAAGCCAAACCTACCAAGATCAGGTATTAGACATCAAAAAACGAAAAAACGAAAAAAAAAAAAAAAAAAAAAAAAAAAAAAGAAAAAACGAAAAAGAAAAAAGACGAAAAAAAAAGACGAAAAAAAAGACGAAAAAAAAAAAGAAGAAAGAAAATAAAAGAAAAGAAAGAAATGTCTTTTACCTGCAGAATGACGGGACTTCCCAAATACGGTAGGTCACGGTTGGCTTTCCTATTATCCAAGCCCAACAGGATCTCTCCTAAGCATAAACAAGCTGGGCTCCTGCGTAGCTCCATTTGCTCAACAAGGCCCAGAAGACGGGGATCACCTCTCAAGCCTTCATCAACATTCCCTTGGAAGACATACACATGCAACAAGCAAAAACCAAATGCCCTCCGCCTAGCAGCATAAGAAACGGTGGGGTCGGCCCTGTTGATGAATCGATCTATGAAGTCCAACATTCGCACTCCCTTCGAAGTCACTAGACGGTCCACCTCAAGTCTAGTCAACCCAAGCAAGTCTCTAAATTTCCTCTTGTACCCTTGCGAAGTAGAAGGAATGGCAGGCAAGTGTTCAGGGTCCCACCCACCAATAGCGGCAATTTCTTCAGGAAATGGGCAAATATCACCTCCAGGGAACGCAAAAACATGGTAATTCGGGTCCCAATAGTCAAGACAAGCATCCAAAAACGGTTTAACAACCTTGATGAGTTTTAAACTCAACAAAGACCCAAGATTATAGGCGCCCATATCATATTTCTCCATGTTCGAAAATTCATTGGTCCATTCCTTCAAACGAATCTCCAAAGTATTCATGATGAAGAGTTTATTTTGAGAATTTTATGTAATAACACGAAGAAGAGACGGAAGAATTGTGTGAATAAAAGCTCCATCGACGTTTCTATTTATACTAATTTCTGTTTCCAAAATGCGCGAGAATAGAACAACTTGGGAACAGCAGCGAAGACTGCTGCGCCTCTTCAAAGGGACGCGACTCATGCTGCGCCTCTTCCTCGCCTTCATACGTGATTCTCGCGTTGGATCTTTCCTAATTCCATGACGAATAATTTCCTATTCCTACGGGTTATTATTTTGGTAAATACGTGAAAATTACCATGTTTCAGGTTTCCTAATTCCGCGGGCACGCATTTCGAGACGACGTCGATATTTTCGTCACTTTACCACACTTGCACATTTTCATTTTCATTTTAGGAAATCATTTTCATTTTCATTTTAGGAAATAATTTTCATTTTCTATTAATTCATTTTAGGAAATCATTCTCATTTCGAGTTACATTTATTTCATTTATTTCATCATCTCACTTCTAACTTATAGATCTCTGTTTTTTTTTTCTTTTTTAGGGGGTAACCCTCCCTACCGTCCGGTCATTTCCGGCAAAATTTTTGCAAATTTTTGCATTCTTTTGAGTCACCCATTTTGCGCTAATTAAGGCCATATGTATATACAAATGTATGTCTCGCGTGATTTCTATGTAAATTTCGGCGGCATGACGGCGTAAACCGTCATCTACCAAACCTGTTCAAATACTAACCTGCAGATACAAGCAACGCAACTCAGCAGCAAAGGCACTCAGACCATCTTATATACAACCAAAAAGGGAAATGTACAACAAACTGGGGGCTCGAGCCCCAAACAAAGTCCAGAATGTTCAAAATGAAGGTCCAAATGTACAACTGTGCAAAATACAGCCAACAAACAAACACAAAACTGCACAAAACTACTGCTGGTCGCCCTCCAGCTCTGCAACCCTTGCCGCAAGAGCAGCAATCTCGGCGTCTCGAACCTCGAGCTCCCTCAACAAGCGAGCTGTCTCCTCCCAAGACTGGGTCAACTCTCGCTCCAGCTCGCGGTCACCCTGTAAACAACAAAATTGGCTCATGTCAATCGTTTCAAGAAAAATCGGAAAATTAAAATTCAAAAATAGAACAGGCACAAGGTTCATACCCGACGACCTCCACCGCCGACAAGTGCCTCGACGGCAGTAGCTCGTAGCCGGTTGGCCACCCTCCATAACACCACGAACCGAGACGGCGCAACCTGCATTTTCAAAAAGAAGTTCTCAATAACTGAACAAACTCAATCAAATGTGTTCTTACACAAAAAGTTATGCAAAATTAGAGGTTTACCCTCCGAATCAGATGCTGCCAGTAGTCCAGGCCAGCATCCGTCACAGCCACGTCAAAGTCACGCAGCTCGGAGATCGTCATCCTCCCGGTCGCGTCAGTGTACTCGAGGGTCTTGGGGTACTCTGGGGGCTCGATGCCCGCCGCCTCAACCTCCTGCAAAACCAAATGTTTCTCATTAATCGATGATCTTTCATCATAGTTCTCAAAAAATCAATCAAGTAAAGAAGAAGGGTAAAAATGCTCACCACTACCGGCCAGTACGCCAGTCTCCCGTAGAGGAACGCCGAGTAGTCCTCGCCGAGGAAGAAGGAGGGCGTCACCACTAGCGCCCGGCCAAGTCCGCCTCCCTCTCTCGCCTCGAAGGCTCCGGAACATCGTCTAGGAGGATCGATGGGAACCGTCAACACGTCCCGAGAGCACCGACGAGCCAAGCGCTCGCCCAAGTACCACACAGGACCCATCGACGTCCTCTCAGCGGCCGGCTCGAGCTCCTAGGTCGAAGGACCTCAGCCACAAAAGGAGGCGCGTCAGCGTACTCCGCCCAAGGCCTGGGCACCCAGTGGGACAAGATAAACAAAGGAATCATTCTTATGATCAATTTAAAAGCAATATAGAAGCAAATGGATATATATGAGATGCTTACGCTGTCTAGCTGAAGAGCGTTCCCGTCCCGCCGGTAGACACTCTGAGAAGAACGCTTGCTCTTCGTCCTGCACATCACCCAATCCCTCACCACGGGATAGGCGTTCTCCAGCGGCTCCGTCCTTTTAGGCGCGAGGCTCGGGAAGTAGGAGTACACCCACGCCTGCGAAGCAAGATAGTTAATGACGATATTTCGTAATTTGATAAGGAAAGGAATTGATTTTGGTCTAAATGAAGGTTTATACCTCCAGCAGTAGTCCAGGTCCGACAGCGCCAGGAGAAGTCCCCTTCTCCATCAACTCCGGGCGAACCATGGCCCTCATGAAGCGGATGAGGACCGCAAAACCAGCGGTGACCGGTCCCAACGCCCTAGGGAGCTCGGGTTAGAAAGGAAGGGAAGAAGCTTCGTCGTGACCTCTCGCCCTTGTCTCCGAGGTAAATCGAAGACAGAAACCACCAGAGCCACAAACGGACCCTCTGCTCAGCTGTACAAGGAGGAGGAGCCATCTCCCTCCCGTCAATCGTCACCGGGATCTTTCCCGCAAAGTAGTCTCGAACGTAGGAGTGGGCACCAAACCCAAAGCCGTGTGACGGCCCTCGGCGACAAGTTCCGGCCGATCAACCTCCTAGCCTCGGCCGAGTCCGCCCTCATGGCAGTCTCCGGCCACTGCACAGCCTCATTCCCGCACGGCAGACCAGAAATCATGCCGTAATCCTCCAGAGTGACTCCCACCTCATCAAAAAGCATGTGAAACGTGGAAGTCGTATCCCAGAATCGGTCCAAGAAAGCGCGGACCAGGCTAAGGTTAGCCCGCAGCTTCCTCTTCACGATATCCCTCCAGGCCTGCACCAAAGCACCGAACGCTCCGCGCTCGATCATGGCGCGCTCCTCCACCGACAGTCGCTCGTAGCACTCCATCGCTGTCGTGTAGCCCGAGAACGACCTGATATTCCCGGCCTCCTATTATGATTTGAAACAAAAGCTATCTTTAGTTTTGAATGAAAACTGAAAGAGATGATGAACAAATGAATGAAAGAAGATGGGTGATGAGTAGTGAATTCCTATTTACCAAGCTCTTCACCGTCATGTAGGACAGGTGACCCTCTGCATCCCACAGCAAGTTCCTACTCTCCCAGGTCTCAGCCCACGCAGGAGCTCCTCTCAGCTGACGACCTCCTCGTCCAACATTGGCCCGTCTCGTGGCCTCCTCCTCCTCAACAGCCTCCTCTTCATGGATCTCGTCCCCAGCAGCCATCACCGCAGCGGTGAAGGCCTGCTCTAAAGCCTCCTCAATAGTAGCAATGTCTATCTCCATGGGAGTCCTCCCAGAATTAGAAGCCTCGTCACCTGCAACATTAAAGCAAATTTAGGCCGCGTCACGTGACGACAAGCCTTGGTTAAGGGATTTTCAAGCCTTTGGAAGCCCTGAAACCGCTCTTTTCGCGCCATATTTGGCCATATTCTCACCAACCTGATCACTCATGTGGTAATTTGGGTCAATTCAAGCCTAATTCGAAGCCTAGTCTCGGGTTCAAGTCGAAATTTTGGCAGCATTTCGCTATAACGGCGATTATGCCCTAGAAAAGTGTCCTGAAAAAGCTGTCACAAACCAAAATTCTGAGATGGTAGGAAGGTTACCCATCATCCAAGGATTCCAAATATCAAGTTTCATCGCAAATGGGCAATCCTAAGGCTATTTTCGAAGCAATTTACGGTTTAGCTGTGAAACCGTCTCAAATTCACTCAAAGGCTCAAAACTCAATGAAAATTCGAAACGAATACATGGTTATGTTCCTTATATTACCAATTATCCATTTCTAATGTCAATTTGACAAGGCAAATGCATTTGGGGGAAAAGCCCCAAATTTTCGATCAATTGGGTCATAAACCCTAATTTTTTCGATCCAAAATTGAGCAAATACCGAAGATTAATGCAAGAATGAGACACATACCTCGATTAGTCATGATTAAGGCAAGCTTTTGGATCAAACCTTGGCGGAAATGGTGAAGATTTGAGAGAGAAATGTGTAATTGATGTTTCGAAATAATGATTCTCAACTCCTCTGATTATCGCGTTTTTACGCAGAAAATACACTTTGGGGAATAGACGCAGCAGGCGCTGCGCCTCTTCCAAGAGACGCAGCTCTTGCTGCGCCTCTTCCTTGTGTTCCCTCCATACGAATTTTCAAAAATTCGTTATGAGTTCGTTATTTGTGGGCCCATCTTTGGTGCGCCTCTTCCCCGATGCTATTTTATCCTTTTGGTCCGTTTGACGATTTTCTTTCGTTCCGGCCCGCATTTTCCAAGCCAGCAGCAGACTGTTGCATATTATTTATTTCTTCCGAGACCTTTGCTTATCGCAACGAGCATTTATTCCTTCACAGGTGTCGACACGCCTTCGTTATAACGAGAGTAAGCGGATATACTTTCCCTCTCACGACATGGAGATCAGCATTGTTTCCTCTCAGCAGTTCCCGCCTGTGTCCTGTTATTCGCAATTATTTCTCGAAGACTACCCAAGCAGTTTTCTCTCGGCGAGTTCCACTTTGTGTCTGCTATTCGCAATTATTTCTCGAAGACTACCCAAGCGATTTTCTCTCGGCGGTTCCGCATGTGTCCCGCTATTCGCAATTATTTCTCGAAGACTACCCCAGCAGTTTTTCTCTCGGCAGTTCTACTTTGTGTCCGCTATTCGCAATTATTTCTCGAAGACTACCCAAGCGATTTTCTCTCGGCAGTTCCCTTTGTGTCCTGCTATTCGCAATTATTTCTCGAAGACTACCCAAGCGATCTTCTCTCGGCAGATTCCACTTTGTGCCTGCTACTCACCTTATTTAGCCCCCATGCTTACCCTTAACTCAATAGCTCCCATGCACCTCCGGAAGCATCTCGAGAAGAAGTCTCAGGTATGGTTTCTTCTTATGGCTGGCGAGCCTCCTTACGTAGTCTAATGGATTTTAAACGACCCTCCCCGATAGTCGAAAGACTCTAAAATGTTCCCGACGACAGGTCCTTGGCTCAGACCCCTTGAGCCGCCTCGCTTCGCCATAGTCGTCAGGTTGTAATCTTCGATTGACCTGATGGCTATACTTTGACTTTCGCCTTGTCCAAGCCTCAGTCAAAGTGGGGCTCTGTAGATACCTCATTTCTACACCTCCCGCAAACCACCCGGTGATGATTGGGCCGCATGTTTGGTACGCGGAATGATTTGTGACAGTTCGTAAGTTTATCGTCAAGTGATTGCTCAAATATTAATGTCTACCTCTTAGTTCTCATCTACGTGCCTATACGGTCGTTTTGACAGTAATTAGAGTACATTTGGAGTCCGAGCCTGAAACCGTCTTCATTTTCTGATAACCGTTAAATCCCGAGTCAGAATGTTCTGGAATGTACCAGATGTTTCTATTCCATATTTTATAGATATTTCATAGTCTTTATCCTTTGGTAAACAATTTCCCGAAATATTCACATAAAATATTAAGGAAAGCCAAATTATTCCGTCCTACCATAACTTAAACACGGAAATCTTTCTTCCGTAGGAGGAAACCACTTGGGAACAAACGCAGCAGGTGCTGCGCCTCTTCCAAAAGACGCAGTGACTGCTGCGCCTCTTCCCAGGTCCTTTTCTGCGTATTTCTCGTATCTTTTTCATATCTTTCCGAGATTCACTTCCAAAGAGTCTCCGAAACCCTAATTCCTCCACGTGATTAGTATAAATAGGAGCCTTCGCTCCTCATATTTCTCACGCGAGTGTCCGTCCTTCTCTTCTCCCTTTGCATACAAGACCTTTGTTCTTACTTTTTGGCGTCTACGTGCTTGAACATTCGACCACGTAAGCTCGGATCCTTCTGAGTACCAGCCTCGTTTGCATGACCGACCAATTTGACCAACTCCACAATCAATCAACATAATTAATCTAATCGTTTTCCTCTTACAAGGGCACTTTCGTTACATTCGCGTCGAGCATCACTAATCGATATCTTAGTCCTTCTCGTTTCGTCAAACATGTAAGTCTGAGGGTGTAAATCTCTCTTTTATTATTGTTATTTATTTGTATCATCACTAATGTAAGGTTTACGTCGAAAATACCAATTAAAACCGATTTCTAAAACCTCGTTTAAAACCTCTTTTTTTACGGATTTCCAGTAGACAGACGTCGAGAAAGGACGCAGCAACTGCTGCGCCTCTTCGAAGGAACGCAGTTCCTGCTACGCCTCTTCGTGAGGCTGCCGCAGTTCCTGCTTCCTTTCTTCTTCCTTCGTCCTCTGTAATTCGTTCGTCTTTTATTTGTTTCGTTTGTTCTCTTTAATTCTTTGACATACAATCCTAATAATTTCACATGTATATTATTTGTCATTCATTCACATGTTTAATTCGTCATTAAAATCCGACTTAAATCCCTTATAATCTCATATTTGCGGGTTTTCGTCATTAAATTCAATCCGGGTTGTAGAAATTCGATTTGTTCATATTGAGTTTCTGGAATTCGACCTTTGATATATCTTCATCTGTTTATTATCATATTCATCGCATGTTCGTCATTAATTCGTCATCAATCCATCATGTTTAGTTTATTTCATTCACTCATGTCACTAATCAATCGTTCATTCATGTAATTAATTCGTTTGCGTCCGTGTCATCCATGTTTTATCGCTTTTATGACCATTAATCACATGTAAATAACCTATTAATCACTTTCATCCGAGTAAATAATTTAATCAATCCTTAAATTTACCAACGAGTATTAACAACACGCAATTCCGCTTCACGGCCGAATTCAGTCGAGAACAGACGAAGAATCGCTGCGCCTATTCAAGGGACGCAGCTACTCTGCTGCTTTGTTCGGTTGAATTCTGTCCCTGAACTCCGTTTTTGCCTCGGCTTAGTTATCTAGCTTACGTATAATTGACTATTAATCGTATTATCGCCTTCTGTTTTGTTCGTAATTCATCCTTTTATTCGTTTTTCTCAAATTATCCGTTTTAAAGGTATTTTCGACATAAATCACCTAATCCATTGTAATTATTGTAATTTTCATTATTGCAATTTTCTTTTCTTGTTTTTGTCATATTTATTGTATCATTTGTATGTTTTCACATGTAATTGAACATTAAATCCTACTTCGACATTAATTGTATGATTAAATTACGTGATAACCGACTTAGTCTAATTCTCACATGCTAGGATTAAAACTTGGATGTTGCATTGCATGCATATAATCGACGATATATCAAGTATAAATGATGTCCCTAATCATTAGTAGAGGCCGCTATCGAGGCGGGCGGGATTAGGTGTTCGATCAAAAGAGCTTCCTAATACGTACCCTCACCCCTTACTCCAGATCTCTGTGAACATCCGTGTTCATTGGCATCTACGAGAGTCATTCTAGACATAGAATGCTAAGGGTAACGATTGCTTAGTGTTCATGTCTCTACTTTGTGTCTTGACATGGCACGAGGTATTCGAACGGTTCCAATTTCCCATAAAAATTGGTGGCGACTCCAACAAAAATGCAAACGCTTGTTCTCTTCCTCCCAAGCGCCCCCGTCGGCACCCCCGCTGTCCACATATGTTAAGACTAGGGTTTGCACGAGTCACGAGGCATATGAGCCGTGATATCTCGTGTTACCTAGGGTATGTTTGGTAAAGATTTTATTCTATATTAAAATCTTTACATATCTTATATATCCTACTTAATATATTTGTTTATGATAAAAGATATTCTTGTTTTAGGAAATCTTATCATAATCTTGGAATTTATAGTAAAGATAATATTTGAATAGATTATATTCTATCTCTTGGAATATTTTTTATTATCTTTAAGGCTTTTTAGGAAAGAGACAATAAGAAGATATGATTTGTTAACATATCTTATTATTTCGGCTATTAGGGTTTGTTCAAAAACCGTGTGGCCTACTCTTTTCTTTCCTATAAATACTTTGTTATTTACAACATCTAAAATAGAGACCTTAAGCATAAAAATTGATTTTAATTTTACAAAGCAAACCGTGTGTTTTCAAGCAGAAAAACCGATTTGTTATTTTGGAAGGTCGTGTGTTTTTAAAGCTCGCATACTTGTTCTTATTTTATCGTTAGGGTTTTCTCTAGGTCTAGGAATTTCTCTAGGTTTTTCACGACTATTTCCCTTGTAAGTAGTTTCCAAAACCGGTTTGTTATTTTGGAAGGTCATGTGTTTTTAAAGCTCGCATACTTGTTCTTATTTTATCGTTATAAGATAATAGTGCTTAGTTGATTTCTTACTTGTTCATTAACGTGAACCATTGTTAGAATCATTAGTGCTTTCTTATTAGCGTAAGTTAGTCACTCGAGTATTTAACGGTACTCATTGAGTTACAGCTAGAGTTAGTTGTACGAGTTGGGTTAGTAAATTTGTAATCCGTAGAAAGGTACTAAATTTATTAATCGAGAATAGTGGACGTAGGTTTCGACTTGTGAAACTGGACCACTTCAAAAACCGTGTGTCTCTTCGTTCTTTCGTTTATTTCGCTTACTTTCATTAGTTGATTAGTTAAAGTTTAATCAATAAACTTTAAATAATCAATTACATTCGCATAATCGAAAAAAGCTTTCAAAAGTTTTAAATCCTCAATTCACCCCCCCCCCCCCCCACCCCACCCCCTCTTGAGTATTTTGGGTCAATAGACTCTTCAAAGTCCTCTAAGACTCTTTCTACAAGATCCGAGAAAAGACTCACCATGCATCGTTGAAATGTACCCGGAGCATTACACAAACCGAAGGGCATCCTTCGGTATGCATATGTTCCGAAAGGGCATGTGAATTTTGTCTTGGATTGATTCTCCAGGCGTATGGGGATTTGAAAGTACCCGGAGTATCCATCTAAGAAACAATATAATTCCTTCTCCCTAGCCTCTCTAGCATTTGGTCTAGAAAGGGTAAGGGGAAATGGTCTTTAAATGTCACGGCATTTAGGCGGCGATAATCGATGCAAACTCTTCATTCGGTTTGAATCCGAGTGGGAATTAAAGCTCCTTTCTTGCCCTCGATTACCGTCACCCCACCCTTTTTCGGCACACATTGAATGGGACTTACCCATTGAGAATCGCAAATGGGGTAGATGATTCCCATTTGGAGTAATTTGATGATCTCTTCTTTCACGACTTCCATCATTGGTGGGTTCAATCTTCTTTGTGGTTGCCTAACCGGCTTTGCTTCTCCCTCCAACCGGATCTTGTGCATGCATACGCTTGGGCTTATCCCCTTAAGATCCGCAATGCTCCACCCAAAAGCTTCCTTGTATTTGTGCAATACATCCACCAATCTCTTCTCTTGGTCACCCTCAAGTTGGTTTGATATTATGAGGGGTAGGGTGTTGTTCTTCCCAAGAAAAATTTACTTCAAGTGGTCGGGAAGTGGTTTTAGATTGGGAGTGGGTGGTTTTATAATGGATGGGAGTGGTCTTTCAAGGGAGGCCTCTAGGGGAAGGAATTTGGCTTGATAGTCATAAGAAGAAGAGGAAAAACAAGACTTAGTGGAGCTGGGAATTGCGCAGGCTGCGCTGGTGAGCTGCGTAGGCTGCGCTCTGGGATTGTGCAGGCTGCGCCTTAGCTCGCCATTTCTTCCTCAATTCCTTTCATTTCTTCTTCCTCCTTAGATTCTTCTAAGGGCTCTTACTTCTCCAATGCCTCTATACTTTCCTGCACATCATGAGACAACAAAAACCGCAACCCTTCCTTCTCGACATTGTTAGTAAGGGCCACTTCAAGTGGGTCCCTATGACTCAATTGGTAAACTCGATTTGCCAATGGTTCAATTATATCAAGAAAGTAGCAAAAGCTCAAATCATCGGTCTTTTTCATGGTCTCATACACATTATACTTCAAAAATTTCCCTTCAAATTCCATGGTCAAATTTCCATCATACATGTCAAGTTTTGTTTTGGAGGTTCTCATGAAAGGCCTCCCTAGCAAAAGGGGTGTAGCCTTGGAGTCCGGTTCCATGTCCAAAACATAAAAATCGGCCGGAAACATGAACTTATCAACCTCTACTAACACATCTTCTACAAGACCTTTGGGGTGAATCGTAGAGCGGTCCGCCAATTGGATCACAACATTGGTCTTAGACAAGGGAGGCAATTCTAGGGTCTCATAAACGGCGTAAGGCATGACATTAATAGAGGACCCCGAGTCTAGAATAGCTCTAGCAAAAGCTTTGCCTCCAATTGAGCACGGTATAGTTAGCATGCCCGAATCATCACACTTTTTGGGAAGATTTCGTTTGAAAATTGTCGAGACATGCCTACTAACCGTGACTCTTTCAACTCCTTTCCTTGGCTTCCTTTTAGGGGTGCAAAGTTCCTTGAGAAACTTTGCATACCTAGGGACGGATTTAATGATAGTAAAAAGAGGGATGTTGACCTCACATTTCCTAAAATTTTCATAAAGATCGGAGTCTTTATCAAACTTCTTGGGATTTGTGAGGGCACTAGGAAATGGTACCTCAGGTTCATATTCTCTTTAGATCTCTTCAATTTGATCCTTTGTGTTGGTGCTTCCTTTCTTTTCTTTGTCAATGCTCAAAGGATTCTTTTCTTCTTCCTCATTAGATTTTGAAGATTGCCCTTTCTCTTGTTCAATCACAAGCTCTTCTTCAATTTGCTTTTCGATGTCAATGACCTTTTCTTGTGACTTTGCTCTTCTCTTCTTCTTTGGAGGAGATTCTAAAGTTCTCCCCTTCCTCAATGTCATAGCACTAGCATTTTCCCTAGGAGGGAATGTAGTGGAGGGAATAGAAGTGGAATTCCTTTGGTTTTGTTTGGCAAGTTCTTGGGCAATTTGTCAAAGTTGAACGTCAAGGTTGGCAACCTTGGCATCACTAACACTCTTGTCGGCATCAATCTTGTCAAACCTCTTGTTTGTTTTAACTTGCTCTTGCAAAATGTTCTTAAGCAAGTCTTGAACACTTGGTTCCTTTTGAGAACTGGTGTTGTTACCTTGGTTGCCAAATTGAAATGATTGACCTTGGCTTTGGTTACGACCTTGGTTGTTGGAATTGTCATTCCTATTTCCTTGAAAATTGGAACCTTGACCTTGTCGGGAATTTTGGTCTCTCAACTGATTGAATTGGCCATTAACAAAGCTTTTAGAAGTGTCACCACCCCAACCAAGACGAGGGTTGTCTCTACTCCCAACATTGTAGGTATTTCCATTAGGGTCATAATTATAATATCCTCCCCCGGAAGGATTCCTAGCATTGTAATTTCCATAACCCATTGCACTCACATTTTCCACCCCAATTCCTTCTTCTATCATAATGGGGCAAGCTTCCTCCAAATGAGGACCTTGGCAATAGTTGCATTCCACTTGATTCCTTTTACTCCCTTCCTTGTTTGGAGTGTTGCCTATCATGTTTTTCACTATATGAGTTAGGTCATTCACACTTTGCTCAAGATTTTGAGTAGAAGAGGAGGAGGTTCCCATTGAAGATGTATTTCTTGATCCCCTTTGACTTCTACCATAATTTCTTGTGGTTGAGGCAAGTCTCTCAATGATCTCCTTAGCATCCGCTATGGAATAATTCTCCAAACCTCCCCCGATGGCCGAATTGACCATCCTTTGATCTTCTTGGCCTAAACCTTCATAAAAGTTAACAAGAAGGTCATCTCCACTCAACCCATGGTATGGGCATTGATCCACCAACCTCTTAAATCTTTCCCAATATTCATACATGGTTTCCTCATTAGGGTCTTGGTCTATGGTGGTGATTGCCTTTTTTGCACGGTTGTGGCGCGAGTCGGGATAGAATTTCTCAAGGAAAGCCGCTTTCATCTTTTTCCAAGTACTTATGGACCCCGGAGTGAGATAGAAAAGCCAATCCTTAGCCACATCCATCAAGGAAAATGGAAGGCACGAAGCTTGAATTGATCCTCCGTCACTCCGTTTGGGATGGCTCATTCACACATCATGTGAAACTCCGATAAGTGCCGGTTAGGATCATTTCCCGCTTGCCCATGGAATTTGGGTAAGTTGTGAATGAACAAACCTTTAAGTTCAAAGTTGTAATTTGCTCCCAAAGGAGGGTATGTGATGCATAATGGTTGTTCATCGTAGTTTCTTGCTCTTATCTCACGAATGGTTCTATTATTGTTCGCCATTCTTGGATATTCTACTTCAATGGGGTTTATCGAAAGTGGTTCTTCTTCAACTTGGGTTTCCCTAGGTTGTCTCCGATACCACGGGTTTGTAAACAACCAAGAGTATGCCCCGAATGAGTCTTCTTCAACGGGAGTGAATTCACCACCTTGTGGGGAACTACTCATAAACCTTTGAAGGAAATGTAGATTCATATACATACTAACATACTCATATATGTTAAAATTAATTTGTCATAAAATTAAAGATGGATTTTATGCATGCAAACATTAATTAAAGAGATGGAAAAATCTATATCTCACCATGTGATTTTCGGATTTACGGGCACAAGTGAGTTCACCTACTCACTTGTTCTTGAGCTCTCCAAATGGAAGAACAAGGACTCAAAGGTAGAATCCCTCCCAAAAGCATATACCCAAGGAATACATCTTAATAAACCAATACTATTTAGATCTAGTAATAATATTGGTTTTACCATAAAAATGACACAAATAAATTGCATTTTGGCTCTTGAAAATTTCGGTCAAGAGGTGATGTTTTTGTGAGATTTTATTTCTCTAGAATTATCATAAGTTGTAGAGAGTTCTTTTGGAGGATTTTCTTACACTAGAAAAAGATGGGAAGAATGAATCAATGAATAAAGAGAAGAGCTCTCCTCTCTTTCTTGTGGGAGGCCGAAAAAAGAGAGCATTGGGTAGTATGCCCAATGCCTCTTGTTTTTGCTCTTCTCAAAAGCTTAGGCTTGCAAGGCTAGTACTTAGATATCATGATTGTGTTTTCCACTCAAGATAAAAACACAATATATATCTTACACTACCTCCTCATTTTCGGTTTTTAAGCATAAAATGGAGAACCCATTTTATTTTGTAATTTGTCAAATTTGTCACATGTAACATATTACATGACATATCACAATGTAATGTATTTTTAACATATTAAAAATCAACATACTCATAAAATATGTCATTTACAAAATCGACTAGTAATTCGTAATTACTTGTACCAAAAATGTTTCCAAATTATAAACTACAACATTCTGTATTTATAATAATTTATTCATTCCGTTTCAATTGTTTCTTTAAACAATAATTTCATCCAAGTAATAAAATAGTTCGATTACTTAGACCGTGTCTTATTTAATCATATTTACAATAAGATACGTAAATTATACTCACAAAATCATCCGTCAATTTTAAGCAATTTAATTAACTCGTATCGGTATACGATTAATTAAATAATCAATTAAGAGTATTTCCCTATAGGTATGACCTAAGGGGATCAACTGATCACCACCGTCGCACGACAGTAATGTCAAACTCTAGTCAGCCAATCATTACCGATATGTGTGGACCAGTTGACTTGTAAAATATTACATCCCACATGTATTCTTAAAATGAGATTTAATAATGATATTTAAATCATGTGATCGCACTATTGTTGAGGACACATTTCCCAACAATCTCCCACTTGTCCTCGACAAGTGTGCGTCACCAATTCTCTTGTCCTATTACTATCTCCCACTCAATGCAAGGTGTCTTTCAGGTCGTACTTGCAAGTGATCATATCAAGAGTGGTTTCCTCGATCTAGAGAATAACTGATTGACCGGATTTATCTATCATAGATACATTCCGAGCGTGGCCACGCATTTCCAGTTCATTACTCCTCGAGTGGCCCTGAGATATTGTTATAACCCTGACAAGGGGTGGACAATTCCTATCGCACTTATTCCCTTCGACTAGCCACAGCCATCATAACCCAAAATATGCCCATTTGACCCCATTTACGAAGGTCGTAGTAACACAAATCAAAGTTAATCTGAAACTGTGCCATCTTAGGTGAATAGTCTTTAGTCAAAAGAATCGACTCATTTGAATACTATAGCAGCTCTCGCCACGACCAGGCTATATAAATTTGCCAGAACTCTATAAGCGGTCATAAGGCCCGACAAAACGTTCCTAACAGTCTGCCTATGTGATCGACTAGTCATCTCACATGACTCTATGGCACTTGAACTTGCCATCAATCGCATCACACTCTAGTCACTTCGAGACGTCACCTCATACAAGTAACTATGGGCAAATACAATGTTAATCCGTGTTTACTTTAACGGGGTTCAATTGTCTCCACAACCCGTTTGGATGTAACAAAGTATAATAAAAGAGTTTTAAAATAAAACTCGAACGACAAATGTGATTATCACATATGAATAGTCAATGCCTGATTACTATTTCATATTCTATAATCTAATTTGATCTTTTATGTAGTTGTTCATTTCAATTCAATTGAAATGACATGACTCATCATGTTTAGCCTTTGAGAAGGCTTTGGTTAGTAGGTTTTATCAACTTCTTGTACCTTACTCAACCTTACTACATACTCGTTTTCCTTTGTAATGTATACATTTGCATTACAAAACTTTCTGAGTACGTGTCGAGATCCAATCAAGACATAGGCCCTCTAGCCTAAGAATAGCTCCCACTTTGTTTTCACGAAGTGTGGGGACTCATCTTTCTTGCACATCTCATGATCGCAAGTGTACTCAATTTCCGTTATAAATATCTCTCATTGTTCTTTATTGCCTAGAACGATTCTAGAAAATCTACTTCTTAATTAACATTGCCACAATGGTATCTTAACCATCCTAATGTGTTTTGATTATGGTTTTGTCGGAAACCATGCGCAATCTCAATTGTCAATTGTCACTTGTGTAACACCCTTACACAATATTGCATCATAAACACTTTGCTTTACTTCCTTAATGCTTCTGCAAGCACTTAAGGGTAATCTTTATAGCTTATTTGGTAAAGATTACTTAAATTCGATTTTGAAAACAATTCATCATACTCAAAGCATATGAAGTGTTATACATCATTACTCATTTAATTGATCCGGCAGCGGAAGCAAATGAAATCAATCAAATATGTTTAATTTAATTGAACTGGTCATGGATCTTATCAACATAAGACTTCTTATTGACGCTAATATCACGTGGATTTATCTTTATAAATCCGTATATTAAAGATGTATTATAATACTCCAAAAGTCTTAAATCATTCGCAATGATCAATATGTCATCCACATATAAGACTAATTAAAACTTCCGTAACTCCCACTAAACTCCATGTATAAACACAACTTCTCGACTTATTGAGAAATGTTTTACCACATGATCAAAATGTTGATTCTAACTCATTGATGTCCTACTTAAGACCCTCTCTTAAGTTTCACATTATCTTAGGATTGCAAGAATCTACTAAACTCAAGACATGTATTGAATACATTCCTTCTATTGAAGAAGTGGGTTTTAGATTCACTCGCTATGTATTTCATAACCTCATGATGAAACACAATCCCTAAGAAGATCCAAATAGACTTAATCATTTCAATTAGTGCAAAACCCTTTGCAACCAATCTTGCTTTGAAATATCTCTTTATTAGTGCAAAACCCTTTGTCACTAATCAAGCCCTTTTGTTTCGGATTTTCATGGCTCTAAGACTTGTATTGAGTTGTGACTTAAACATTCTTATGTAAGTCATATGTTCATTACTTTCTAGAAGTAATCAACCTGAATCAACCAATTTCTTTTGTAAGTTATAAGCTCTTTACTTTCTTAAAAGTAGCATGAATTCATCATTTTTAACAAGTGACGAATTTAACCTCCTAGGTTTTAAAGAAACAATATTTTACACAAAACGTCTCATGTAGCCAAGAAAGACCAGTTTCTTGCGACATAACATTCTCTGTGGCATTCTTTGTGGCTCTTGAATAATTTCTCCCACTCTGTCTTCTAAAATAAACTTGTATTTTAGAAAGACAGCTTCACAAGCCGCAAACCCGTCGTACTCGTGAGAAAAGAAAGGGAAAAAATGAGCATTTGTTTCTTGTGAAAACTTACAAATATGGTACCCTTACCATTTCATGTCTCATATGATTTAGTGGAACATAATTAGACAAAATGATAAAATCCCCAAGGGATCAAGTAACTCAAAGTAACTTGATCGAAGTCCAAACCATATCGAATAGCGTTTGATTTCTTATCCAACCACACATTGTCCCATAATGTGTGTTAAGAGAGATTAACTTGTGATACTATATCACATTTGCTTTGGCTTATATCAAAGTCTTCACTTTGATAATCCCATCACGACTAAATCGTGATTTCTTTAACTCTTTAAACTTCTTTAAAGATTTTCTATTTACCTTATTAAGTTAATACATTAGCGTCAACTTGAATCGTTGGTAAAAGAGAATGATCAACCTATTATGGATCAATGATTTATAACCTCGATCTCCTTTTCAACCAAAAGGTACGAGATATCTTGCTTTGAATACAAGATACGCATATACCATTAATAATCTAATGGTTTCAAGAGTACTCGATAACTCTTTGCGTTCATCATTCCAAAATCTTAAGGTTTAATCTTGGGTTACCAATTTTGAGTCTTGCATCATCTTCATGATATATTATTCTAGTTTGGTTTAGAATATAATCACCTTGATAATGGGCTAGCCATACATCAAATCGTGGTGTATAGGGTCACAAAAGTGAAAGCCTCTTTTGTATCTTAACAAGTTTATATTTCTTATTTAGAGTTTATGCACTTAATAGTCATAATTAAGTACAACTTTAAATCCAAAAACTAGATTGAGTACACAATTACTCTATCTCTCGACATTATTGTTGCTAGTCGTCATATTCTAATCATCCTATGTATCAAGTACAATGATGAAAACCTCCTTTGGTTTCTAATATTGACGAAGTGGTACTAGCAAAATTTATGTTTAATCAAATAAACATTTAAAGAAGAAGGTCCCATTAGATGTCCCACAACTAACTTGTTGATTCTTCAATAATTTGGGGCGGTTTCCTTTCTTGTGTCCAACATTTAAGACAATGGAAACTTTATTGGTCGGGATTGATAGGTTTAGTATCGTCATTCCTCAATGACTTTACTTTTAACATTACCTTGTATCAATTCCATTATTATCTTTACTTCTTGAACCTCGTCCTCATCTTAACGGTTTAAGAGAATGCTCCCACTTATTTCAATGAGTCTTTGCTTTGAGAAGCAAAATTGAATTCATGAAGATTACTCTTCATTTGTTCGTTTTAGTCTTAAAACTTTCATTGAAGTGGTTGCGTTATTTTGGTCAATTACGAATTCTGAAAATCTAATCACCAAAACAATTTATCGCTTCAAGGTACTTAATTCAATTAAGCATATGAAACATAGTCCATTGTAAGTAGAAGTGTTAGTCAAGAATCAAAAACCTGTTTGATAATGAATAACTTTAATCTATACTCTTTACAAGAGATCCTTATCAATGGTTCATTTGAGGTTTTAGAAGCAAATTCATATTTGTCTTTAGTTATGATGTTTTAATGGAGATTCGTTATCAAAATCGAAATGATATCGTATATGAATTGTGGTAAAGAAATAGAACAATATAAAAAACGGAATAGTGGAAAACTTAACATTTATCGTTTTATAAATACTTGGAAAAACAAGTATAGCATTTACATAGTGACCTCTACCCAACTATGATAAATGATTCCAAGACCCAAATTCATATCGACATAGGCACGGTGGGGCCGATACATCCTTTATCAATATAACTCGGTGGATTAACGTTTAATCGATTCTACTTTTAGAACTCTTGGTCGATAATATTACATTAACAATTATCTATAGCCCAAAACACATTGACAAGGGCACGGTGGGGCCGATACATCCCTTATCAAATACTTTTGTTGAGTTCAATCCAAATTTCGAATAAATGTGTCCATGATCCAAACCCACATTAACTTGGGCACGGTGTGGCCGATACATCCCTTATCAACATGAATTCGGTGGATTAACATTCATCACCCACTTCCCCTACGTAACAAGGTTTGCACCCCGGTGGGGCCGAGCGCACTCCCTCGCGAAATAGGTTTTCATGGTTTCTACTATTTGGTAAGGCTATGTCTCAATTAATTGTTTTAGCGAGAGGTCATGTCAATTTATTATCTATCACGTTTTAAGTGAACTAAAGCGGTGAACTACGATAATTCTAATTGACACGGTCGATAAACTCGATAAAATAAGGATGCATGTTTTAGTTATGGCGATTTAGCGATGCATGCGACATAAAATAAAATGCAAGCATAAAAATAAATAAATCCTAGTATGACCTTCCTAGAATAGAAAAACTATTTAACTATTACATATTCGGAAACCAACTCCATTGGTCCCTTGAACTTCGGTTGTGGCACGCATCTCGAGGTTACACCGTCTTTATGTATCGCCATTCTTGAAGAAATCCGTCTTTGGGAACTCCGGAATGAATAAAATTACATAATAAATTACATAATTTCCTATTATACATTTGTAACTAAAATAAAATAAATCTATTAAATTACAAAACGGTGATACGAGATCACAATAAAATTACAACCGAATCGATATCCCCATACATTTCGGGATATACCAATTAAAATCTAAGGCCATACTGAGTAAAATTACATAATTCAAAAAATTACATAAATTAAAATTATGACAATCATAAAGAAAATGCAGCATTATAATATGTATGAACATGCTCAATTTTATGCTAAATCGCCTTTAATTAGCCAATATCGTATATTACTCGGTTTTTACGGATTTGCTTGATTTCAACATTTTTATAATCACAAAAATACATAAACTCATATTTATGCATAAGTTAATTACCCTAACCTCTTAGGACTCAAAACTTAGTCTTCACTAATTATTTGACCATAATTAACCCATATTTTATAAAATTGTTCATAAATGGACCAAAAATTACAAAAATAAGCCATAAACTTCAAATAAATCACAAAATTTCAAATAAATTCAAAATTTGAAATTTAAATTCATGAACATTCTGGAAAAATTCCATTACACTCATAATGTTCAAAATTTTAGGTTAAAAATTTCGAAATTTTTCCGGAAAAACAATGTTGCGGTTTATCGATTTTAATAAAATAATCATAAAAATATGGAAAAATTATTTTCATTAACTTTTCAATTTTAGATCTGAAAAATATAACAAAATGCAACATTAGACGTTTTTCCTAAGTCATAGATTATGTTTTATTAATTTTCCACTAATAATGTCACTATTTATGCTATTTTTCTTCAAAAATCCATAAATCATGCAAAAAGACCTTTTTTATAGCCAATTATTTTACACACATCTTGTAAAATTGCATGTGACAACATATAAATTTTCTATGACCAGATTCGAAATTTAACTCATATTAACCTATTTTTCACCTAAATCCGAATTTAATAATGAAAAATTCAATTTTCGAGCATAACAAGTCCAAAAATTATGAAAATTTACAGGTTATCTCAAAATAATATAGGTGACAACATATCCAAAAACCAAGTGAAAATTCGAAGTATAGCTAATTTTAGACCAAAAATGACATTTTTACTCATAAAATCACATTTAAATGCCATTATTGTAAAATATGAACAATAAAAATCCGTAAAATTAACCAAAATATCCTAAAACATTTTAGGACCAGAAATATTAACATGCATGGATTAATTTCGTGATATCTCATAATAACACAAATTTTACAAGTTTTATTTGTTATTCTTATAACTCGGAAAAACTTTTAACCGATTTGCATGCAAACAACCGTGGCTCTGATACCAATTGAAGGAAATGTAGATTCATATACATACTAACATACTCATATATGTTAAAATTAATTTGTCATAAAATTAAAGATGGATTTTATGCATGCAAACATTAATTAAAGAGATGGAAAAATCTATATCTCACCATGTGATTTTCGGATTTATGGGCACAAGTGAGTTCACCTACTCACTTGTTCTTGAGCTCTCCAAATGGAAGAACAAGGACTCAAAGGTAGAATCCCTCCCAAAAGCATATACCCAAGGAATACATCTTAATAAACCAATACTATTTAGATCTAGTAATAATATTGGTTTTACCATAAAAATGACACAAATAAATTGCATTTTGGCTCTTGAAAATTTCGGTCAAGAGGTGATGTTTTTGTGAGATTTTATTTCTCTAGAATTATCATAAGTTGTAGAGAGTTCTTTTGGAGGATTTTCTTACACTAGAAAAAGATGGGAAGAATGAATCAATGAATAAAGAGAAGAGCTCTCCTCTCTTTCTTGTGGGAGGCCGAAAAAGAGAGCATTGGGTAGTATGCCCAATGCCTCTTGTTTTTGCTCTTCTCAAAAGCTTAGGCTTGCAAGGCTAGTACTTAGATATCATGATTGTGTTTTCCACTCAAGATAAAAACACAATATATATCTTACACTACCTCCTCATTTTCGGTTTTTAAGCATAAAATGGAGAACCCATTTTATTTTGTAATTTGTCAAATTTGTCACATGTAACATATTACATGACATATCACAATGTAATGTATTTTTAACATATTAAAAATCAACATACTCATAAAATATGTCATTTACAAAATCGACTAGTAATTCGTAATTACTTGTACCAAAAATGTTTCCAAATTATAAACTACAACATTCTGTATTTATAATAATTTATTCATTCCGTTTCAATTGTTTCTTTAAACAATAATTTCATCCAAGTAATAAAATAGTTCGATTACTTAGACCGTGTCTTATTTAATCATATTTACAATAAGATACGTAAATTATACTCACAAAATCATCAAATCAATTTTAAGCAATTTAATTAACTCGTATCGGTATACGATTAATTAAATAATCAATTAAGAGTATTTCCCTATAGGTATGACCTAAGGGGATCAACTGATCACCACCGTCACACGACAGTAATGTCAAACTCTAGTCAGCCCATCATTACCGATATGTGTGGACCAGTTGACTTGTAAAATATTACATCCCACATGTATTCTTAAAATGAGATTTAATAATGATATTTAAATCATGTGATCGCACTATTGTTGAGGACACATTTCCCAACAACCTTGACACTACAAAAACAAATTAGAACTTCCACTTACTTCTAACAACAAAGAGAAGATAAAAACAACTAAACATGTATTTCACAACTCAAGCTTTTAGCTATGTTGCCCTTCCCCGGCAACGGCGCCAAAATTTGATAAGCACAATACTAGGTGTCGTAAATGCTAGAATTAAGCTACCAAATTAGATATTTATAAACCAAACTCGACTCTACACTATGCAATAAGAATAGTAGTAAAGGGAAGCAAGGGTCGAACCCAAGAGAAGGGATTAAGACTAAAAGCTTGTATTAGACTAATGACAATGAACAAAACACAAGACTAAACACAAACTATGGATATTAACAATGGACAACAATTGAGACACATAGGAGGAGAATTGGCATGGAGAAAACAAGTGACAAAATGGAAATGATGTGATTTTTCCTAAGAAACAAGGCAACAAACACTTGGTATGCAAGCAACAATTATAAGAGATGAAAACTTGGTATAATCCTACAAGCTTCAACTTTTCTCAAAGCAAGACTCTTTTCTCTCCAATTTCATTCACCCAACAACAATCCTCAAGAAATTGATCACCACTATCTAAGCCAACAATGATAATCCTACTTAAACTACAATTTTCAACACTAAGCCATGTAAGAATTGTAGCCAAGAGCGTGAAGAGCACAACCAAAAGGAAAGTAAATGGGATATCAAAAGAGCATGTCTAAGCCAACAACCCAATGATACAAACAATTTCTACTCACAAAGATTGATACTCTAAGCCAAGCTAACAATAATTATGAGATGCTTCAACAAGTTGTCACAAAAGCAAGGAACTTTGCAACAAACAAGCAATAGATGAACATTAAAGAGGCAAGGGTAATTACTTCTCACAACAAAACATTCAACATGGCATTCAAACTTAGAAATTGAAATAAATGAAAGATTAGAGAGTAGAGAGTCAATACAATGATAAAGTCAAAGACTTGAAACGGATTACACCAAGCAAGGAAGGATTTAGCCTTCCATAGTCTTCATAAACCCAAAATACAAAGAAAGATTATAACTTGAATGAGAAAGTCTTCTAAATTATTACAAGCTTAAAACCCTAAATGATGAGATTAGATGAGATGATATGATGTTGTATGATGTTATCAGGTCTTCAAACTCTTGGGTATATATAGGGCTGCACGAAAACCTAAAAAGATTTTCACTTAAGAAGCCCAAAAGAAGATTAGAAAGCCCCGTAAAACAGAGTTGCGCAGCCTGCGCAAAAACTTTATTGCCTGCGCAATCGTGCGCAGCTGCGCACCATGTTTGCGCAGCCTGCGCATGGGCTCGCACTTTGGACTTCTAATTTCCAAGAATTAGACCTCTTCAATTGTTCTCATTTCTTCTAATCTTCACTCCTCACTTCTCCCAGCTGGATATTAGGCCACGTGTGAGCCGCTTGTGCCTTAGCTTGACTATTGAAAGGTTCTCCTTGATCCTCGGGTTCCGTGCATCAAAATCAATTGTAAAACCGAGGTAAAATGGACAAGTTGCCACATCATAATCAATTATCAAATACTAGGAAAATCATACTTAAAAACCCATATTAAAAGACACGAGGGTGATAAAATCACCCTCTTAAACCTATACAAAACACTACTATCAGTTTCCCAAAAAACAAAACTCTATAAACAATAATCCGTAGTTACATATAATTTCGCCATCACAAAAGGTTCGTATGTAGCACTGAAAATTTGATAGTGAACAACTGCATATCCATCGTCACCTCGAGGCTCGAACAACTGTGCACAAGCGCTTGTTATAAAATGTTGCAGATGACTCAAGAGTACAGACATTCAAAAGAAAAAAAACCTCTGCTCAATTCAAGATCAGATTACCTATTGGATTTCTCGAATATAGAATCATACCCATCTCATTGATATCAATGGCACGAAAATTGAACTCTATGGATGCAAAATTGTTATGTCCTAACACTTTCAACTTTCCAAGCAGCTTTCAACTCCATTATATATATTGATTTATGGCTCCATCGTCAATTAAGATAGCTCAACATAAAGCGATGCGCTAGCAACAGGGAGGGAAAAGACGATAAAAATAAATTTCTCCATAGGCTAATAATGAGGAGGAGAAGGAAGATCCATGGTGCATACTGTATATATACACAAAGAGTCTCTATTTCACTCTAATACAAAGACTACCAAACGTACGTGATTTCAATTTTGCATTATTATATATTTTATTGTTATTCTTTTTTTTTTTTACTTTTAGAGTTTAATATAAGTTGGAGACTCTAATATTGCTCGAAAAAAACTTCCTTTAATAATATAGATAGATAGATATATATATAGATTACTTCTATTTAAAAAAGTGATTTGAGTTTTTTTGGGCTTTAACATATGGAGCTGGTCTTATATACTCCCTCCAATTTTCTTTTATCTCCCCCTTTCTTTTGGACACAAAAATTAAGAAAGAGGGAAGAAAGAAGAAATAAAGTAGAATAAAGTATTGTAAGTTGTGAAATTTATAGGAGAGAGAAAATAATAAATAATAAATAATGAATAAATAATAGATAAAGTAATGGGAGTTGTTGATTTTTTAGGAGAGAGAAATTAATAAAAAATGAATGAAACTTACAAAAAAATGAAAGAGAGAAGATAATCAAACTTGTGTAAAAAAGGAAAGAGGGAAGATAATAGGAAATTGGAGAGAGTAATAATTTGTGTAAATTGACACATGTATTAGTGATTGTTCTATTATAATTGTATATAAATATTTGATTCATTTTAAGTTTAAACCGCACGGATTTTAAATGAGAATTTGGATATAGTAAAAATACGTGATTTAGCTAGCAAGACGAGCTTCCATATATTCTAGGTTTTTTTGTCAGAAGGTACCTAACATTTAGGTCACTTTGCATGGAAGTACCTAATATTATTTTTTTTGTCCAAAGGTACCTTAAGTTTATAATTCACTTGCTAAGAAGTACCAATAGACAATTTCTGTTAAAAAAACTCAACTTTAGGGCTTGACTAGACGGAAAACCTGAATTTGTTTGCTTCTCTCCTTAATCCCTTTCTTAAAAACTATTAATAATCATATAATTTAATCTATTTATCTCATCTCTAATCATGTTTAATATATTTACTCCCCTACCTCACCACCTTTTCTCTCCGCTTCATCTCCTATTCCGACCACCTTATCTCCTTCCTCACCTTAAATGAAGTGCAATTATATGATTTGAATGAAAAAACATGGTTTTTGTTAAGTCAAGACGAATTTTGACTTTTTTTCTTAATGAAAAACGTTAGTTGGTACTTGTTAACAAAGGATATATAAACTTTAGGTATCTTTAGGCAAAAAAAAATAATGTTAGGTAGCTGCGCGCAAAGTGGCCTAAATGTTAGATACTTTTTGACAAAAAAAAACCTACTCCCTCCATTCAACTCCACTTTGCGGGTTTTTTTTTGACACTATTCACAAACGGACATTCAACGATTTTTCTCGATACATAAGTTAAAATATATTCATGTGAGATCTTATTTGATTCGTCTTTAAGAGTACATTAAAAATATCTAACTTTTATAATTTTTGCAAATACGTAGCTAAAGATATTTACCGCGTAAAAGTCGCGTTGGCAAACGTGATAAAGCAAACATGTAAAGTGGAGTTGAATGGAGGGAGTATATCGAGACACGCAGCGGTTTGGATGGTCACACATTCCAGTTTTGACTTGAAGACCAAGACATTCAAGATTGACCCAACAAGTCAACTACCATTTGCAAAGCTAACTCTTGAATAGTTGTATGAGAAGAGTTAGTTGGGCATTCTTAAATTTTGTACTTTTGCGGTGGTAGGTATGCATCTATGACATACTACTACTATTTAAGAATAACCTTATTATTACATATTCTTAGATAAAATGGAGTGTAGTGAAGGAAACAAAATGAAAATTTTATGTCTCCATGGATTCAGAACTAGTGGAGCTTTTCTCAACAAGCAAATCACCAAATGGGGTCCTATTTTTGCCAACTTTGATTTGGTATGCTTCTACAACCATCTTAAGTGAGACCGACTACTTAATACAATAATGTTTGTATTTTTATATTACAGTCTAATTTATATTGAAACAAAACAATGAGATACAGGATTTCCCAGATGGTTTATTTCCTGCAGGAGGCAAATCAGACATTGAGGGCATTTTCCCACCTCCCTACTTTGAATGGTTTCAATTCAACAAGGAATTTACTGAGTATGATAACTTGGAAGAGTGTATATCATTTCTATGTAAATACATTACTACCAATGGACCCTTTGATGGTCTCCTTGGCTTCTCCCAGGTAACCTATTTCTCTACATTTTCAACACACTCATCTTTTACTTCATGGTCTTGTTAAGTCATCTCGGTTAATATATTGTTTCGACAGGGAGCTACACTTTGTGCCCTCTTGGCCGGATACCAGCTCCAGGGAAAAATATTGAAGGATCATCCTCCTATCAAGTTCTTGATTTCGGTATCAGGTTCTAAATTCAGGGCTCCTCACATTTGTGATGTTGCCTTCAAAGACCCTATTGTTGCGAAATCAGTTCACTTCATTGGGGATAAGGACTGGTTGAAACTTCCTTCTGAAGATCTTGCTTCTGCTTTTGTGGATCCTCTTATTATAAGACATCCCGGAGGCCACACTGTTCCAAGATTAGGTATACTTTCTTCCTCAAAACCTGTATACTTTGATTCCATTGCAATGGGCCATATTTACATTTGACCCCCTTTACCCCATAGTTTGATTAGGTATTACTAAAGTAATGATGTTGTTCTTATTGGGGAGATGGGTGGCTAATAATTTGACTGGAATAAATAGACGAGGCAGGAATTGAGCAGATGGCGAATTGGACAAAAGGTCTTCTGGCTGAGACAAGTGCCTCTAAAGATGATGTGCTAAAAGCTAAGGTAGCAGAAAAGGAAGCAGTAGAGACAGTAAGCAAAGCTTCAAAAGACGATGGAGGTTCGACTGAGATGAAAATGGAGACAGCAGACGTTGAGGCAGTACAAGCTTGAGCTTATTGTTGTGTGAGAAAACATTAGTCAAGTTTAATTAGTTATCTTAATTATTTAATTATGCTAATAATGCAAAGTTTCATGTATGCTGAAATTTGGATTTGTGTGAATTTTGAGTTTTTCACTATTATGTCCAATGGAAACTACTTCTCATCCAAAAGATCAAGGTCCCAGATTCCAGAAAAATAACCAAGGTTCTATAAATATATATTTTCAGGTGTAAAGAGAGCCGCTACGTCCGTTTTAATGCTACTGGTTTCGAACTCAGTCATCATAAGGTACCACAGTTCACTGATGGTACCGGTTAAGGTAGACGACATCAGTCTATAAAATGAGCAAACAAGCATTTTACTTGAATTTCAGTCCCTTAATTTGGTTGGACCTTGGTCACTGATAGACTGATGTCGTCTGTTATGCTACTCAAAGGATTAAAGGAGGGTTCTCTAAAAATTCAAGAAAATTATAGAGGATTAGAGATATTAATCAAGTTACATTTACATTGATAATTAGTATAATGTTGATGATAAAATAATAGCCATGATAATTAGATACCACCAAATAATAACCAGTAGTAATACTTAAAAGTAAATTAATAACAATAAATTTATAAAGCAATTTGAACATCTATTATCATCAGCCGCTAGTCTTGCTTGTGACGGGCTAATACCGTCACAAGCTTGTGACCTCTCACAAAAAGGGAGAGGGGACAAGGTGGGACACCCCCATGTGCTTTCCACTCACCTCTCAATGGGTATTTTGTGAGAGGAAACGGTATCCGTCACAAGCTTATGACGAATATCGCCCGTCTTCAATGAGATTTTGTGTATCAGAAAACCACTTGCTACTTGACCTGGACCTAGAGCTGGCAAAAGCTAACCCGACCTGAGGAACCCGCCCCGCCCCGCCCGAAAACCGACCCGATACAACCCGAGAATTGGGTGAACCGAAACCGAACCGACCCGAACCGACCCGACAACAGCCTTATTTTCTCCAACCCGAACCCGACCTGAACCGACCGGACCCGACCCGTGACCCGATATTTTCTCAACCCGATAGATGACCCGATAATTAACTAGCTTAATAATGGTTTAAATAACACCAAATTGACATTTATCTTAATTATTTTCACTTAAAACTACTTTTAATACACCTACCTATTATTTAAACATAAAATTACCATCTAAAACGAAATATATAAGATAAAATATATCGCCGATAACCCGACCCGACAACGACCCGCTAATGACTCGACCCGACTTGCCACCCGTTGATGACCCGACCAAGACGACCCGACATGAACCGAACCGACCGAACCGTCATCGACCCGACATAACCCGAACCCGATATGACCCGACTCGCTTTGACCCGACCCGTAACCGACCCGAGTGACCCGATTGCCACCTCTACCTGGACCTCAGCAAATCTTGCTTGTAAGTTGTAACGGTCTTTTCAAAAAGCCCTCTTAAAACCCTCTCTCCTGATTTCTCTTATTTTAATAATTTAATTGATTATGACAGGTCTTTTTAAAAAAATCGTCTTCAATGAAAATTTGTGGACCTAAATAATTGTACTGAAAATATTACAGTGTTAACTTTCATAAGTTATGTTATGAGTGTTCATGTCTTTAATCTATAGTATCATGAAAGACGATTACATATACTCAACATAAAACTTACTCCGTATTTCACTTGTGAAGTTGTAATAAGGTTGAGTATGTCTCTATTAATTTTTTGAACCACCTCTACATTTTTTTTAAAAAATAAATTATCTTGTAAGGATTAACCTAGAATAATCGGTATTTCTATATTAATTTTCTAAAAAGATTTTTATTTGTAAAAGTTTACTCCCTTTACCCCGATCAATTATGTACACATCGACAAAATTTCACACGTGTAAATTCTTTTTACGTTTTTTTACTTTTTAAAACAGGTTATTTCCATATCCTAACTCTGTGTGAATAGCGTATAGAATTGATCGGAACGAGAGAAGCATCCTGAAATACAGACCTAGAGATATCCAATGATAATTGAGTCGAGTAGAGATGGAAGTTGACACGGCCCAGCACAACGCATGACTCATTTTGGCACGTGACAGATTTGGCACCGTCCAACACAACACGAGCCCCTGCCAAACACACGGGTTGCCACAGTGGGCTGACTTACTGGCATGCTTCAAGGCACGATGGCCTTGCCTAATCATGCCTTGTGCAGGCCCACCGTTCTAGGAGAAAAAAATGGCAATGGCACGACCCAGGTTCATGGATGTGGGTTTCGTGTCGTGACGTGTCGAGCCAGTGAAATATAAATCAGGGCCCGCGGCCTATGGCGTGTCGAGCCAGTGAAATATAAATCACGACCCACGGCCTTTTTTTTTTTTTTTTCAACTTCGGCTAGGCACGGCCTATGGCTTGGCGTGCCGTGCCGTGCTAAGCCCTATTAATCTTGTGTCGTACCTACCCAAAGGCCCGCGTGGCCACTTTTATCTGTAGACTAGAAATAACTCCACAGGAATTGGTGTTGAAGTAGTTGGCCGGGTAAAGTGGGAAGCGCAAAGCGTGACATAAAAAAGAGAAATTTGTAAAACCCTCACCCATTCATTTCATTCATTATTGATTTGCAAAAAATGGCAGGAAGTCTAGTACGCTCGGTTGCTTCGTCCATGTCTTTTGTTGGACTTCATCACTGCTCTCCTAAACCTCGCAGTTTGGCACTCCCTATCCCTCTTCTCAAATTCAACTCTACCTTTTGCTTCAACAACAACATCAACCTGTCTCCTCTTCAATCCCGTAAATCACCTCGCCAATTTTCTTTTCAAGGTCTCTATTTTCGCATCTTTTTGTTTTATTCTTTCAATTTTATAGATTTTTAATGATTTTGTTGGTGAGTGATTGGGTAGTAATTGCCTGTTATATCAACATACAACTATTTGAATTGGGTTCATCTGACGCTATATATTATGGAGGGATACTTAAACATGAGTCCGGGTAAAGAATGGAACAACATACGAGATGGGATTCATAAATATGTGTATCGTGTCTTACTGGGATGTTTAATTTTGGCAGTAAGGTCGGCAGTTGTTCCTGTTGAAGTTGCGGATGGCTTTGATAAAATGGTGGTCGGGACCAAAAGGAAGTATTATATGCTTGGAGGGAAAGGGGGTGTTGGCAAAACAAGCTGTGCTGCATCCTTGGCTGTCAAGTTTGCAACCAGTGGTCATCCTACTTTAGTGGTTTCAACTGACCCAGCCCATTCACTTAGCGACTCTTTCTCACAGGTTTCCCAAAACGGATTTACATATATCATCATCTTTTAAAAACTTCTCTGCTTTCTTTTTGCAAATTTAAGGATTTGAAATATGTGCTTATTTATACCGTGTAGGATCTGACTGGAGGGAATTTAGTGGCTGTCCAAGGGTTAGACACCCCATTATTTGCTCTTGAGGTATTTATTCGTCATTGATTTCCAAATGTTGTCCTCGTATTTTTGAAACTTAGCTAAATTTCAGCACTGTATTCTCCTTGAAATTCAAATGGTAGAATTATGACAGATTAACCCGGAAAAGGCCAGGGAAGAGTACCGCAGTGCTACCAAAGGCGGAAGCGGTGTGAAAGATTTTATGGACGGCATGGGCCTTGGAATGATAGCAGATCAGGTAAAGCTTTCACCTTCTCTTGAAATGTCATCTGTCGCCTTTTCCTCCCTTCCCTTAATCTTTTTCTCTCATGTCCTCATGGTGGAAAAAGTTGAACATATACCCGTAGAGGGATATTGAATATCCTGCTCACTTTTATCATCTAATTTCCGTTTTTTTTTACTCTTCAACAAAGATTGGAGAGTTGAAGCTCGGGGAGCTTTTGGACTCACCACCACCTGGGCTAGATGAAGCTATTGCAATTGCTAAGGTCTGTTTTCCGTACCAGTTACCCCCACCTTTGTCTGTGGTTTACTCGCACAAGATGGCTGACTCTCAATATTTTTTCAAATTCATTATTGATGTGGTCTTACTAAACCTCCTTAACAGGTGATGCAATTTTTGGAGTCAGAAGAATACCGCATGTTCACTAGAATTGTATTCGATACTGCACCAACGGTGAGAAAGTAATCCGTCATTTAAGTTGTACTAGAGCATTGAAAACAAGTCACAATGTCAAAGCAATGTCATGAATCATGATTGTGAAGGATAATTATCAAGGTTCTAATAATTTTGTTTCTTGAGATCGTAATACAGCTTATTGCAGAAAATTACTCCCTCCGTCCCGGTCATTTGTTGTCCTTTGGTTTTGGCACAAAGAACAAGGAAAGAGAAATGGGCCATTTACTAAATGACAAGTGGAATAAATTGGGTGTGAATGATCAAATTGCTCATCAAGTTCATTCTTAAAATAGAAAGGACAACAACTCACTGAGACACCCCAATATAGAAAAGGACAACAAATGACCGGGACAGTGGGAGTATAAATTATTCTTCCTCCTAATGGTCTCATGACAGATTCTTGAGTTAAATGCTTCAAAAAGTAACCCTCACTGAAAAATCAAGCTGCACATTTAAATAAGAATAGGAATGGTCTTTATGTCGCATGTTGTCTTTTAACGAAACTTCAGTGGGTTCTGTCAACAGGGTCATACATTGCGGCTCTTGTCATTGCCTGATTTTTTGGAAGCCTCCATCGGAAAGATTTTAAAGGTATTCTTCTTCTACCACTAAACATCAACTTGTAGTTGCTTGAGAAAGGCTCATCAGGGTGATACACTCTACTCTGTATTGTTAATGTCCATTTGTCCATTTGTTTTACGAGCTGAAAGAAGGTTTTATTTCGCAATCCCCATTTGACTGGAATAAGGCTCACAACATTTAAGAAAGAAACCTGGTCATTGTGTTTGGGATGATGTTTTAGTAGTTTCTGGGCACCTTATCTGTAGATTAGAATAATGTAAAGGAAACAAGAACTATATAGCTATAATATAATAGAACAAGAACTGTAAAGCTAGAATATAATGGAAACAAGAATTGCTGGTTGAAGGTAATATCTTTTTTCTGTCCCTCAAGATCTCCAAAATGGTGGATTCTTCAACTACCAGAAAAATGGGCGTATGCTATCAATGGATTTGATTAGCTCACAACAATAGCACAGTGGACGGGAGGGATCAACTCGTTCTCTTTCTTCTTTTTTATAGTCTAGAGACAACTTGACAAGAATGTGATTCAACGGCATTCTCGCATGAGTCAAACCCGTATCCAACCTTGGAGGTAGGTTTTTTATACTTCCTTCCAATATGGACCAAGGTTCCCATACTTCAAAATTCCCCACACATTTTGTGTTTTGGGAATTGTGGAGTGGATTGAAGGTAGCATTACCTTTCTCTATTTGGGGTAGAATGGTAGATTCTGATGCATATTCCAGCAGCAGAGTGCATTGACACACATGCTGACACATGTGTTTATGCTCTTTTGACCACACTCGATAGCTCCCTCGTGATGGCTTATGAACTGTGGGTTTCAACAAGCTCTTTTTCAAGGGAAACAGCAAGTGAGGGCATAAAAGATCTCAAGTGCCTGAGTTGTATCTGATAATGAAACTCCAATGACTTATACTGTTGTGCTGCACTGCTGATCTGCAAGTTTTGCTTTAAACATCTTGTTTTTCTTCCAAATTTTTATGCAAAGGCACGCAGAAAAGTTTGTTATGTGGCGGGTCTGCTAACTGGAGAGAATTATGAGCGAAGGCATAATATGCAGAGTATTGGGTAAACTCCTGCAAAATGTGCTGAGTGAGGTGATTGTCGGTGAGAATGAGGCACCAGACCCAATACTGTAAAATGAGATTAGTTGGTGATCCAGGGTCATAGGAGTACATTGCCTTCTCTAAAGGTGTATGAATAAAAGCTTCAACTTGTCCTTGTTGTGACTAAAAGCTAGTCTGTTGGTTTCACTGGAAAAGAGAATGTATACATCTAAGCTGGCAAGGGTTTGTGGTGAGTTTACAGGTGGATGACAACTCCTTTAAGAAGGATAGCTACTTTTCAGAGAGCGAGGACCCAAGGACCTATTGCTGGTTGTGTTGAGGATGGCTAAAGATGTGGAAGGAAGACCATATTGTGTTGTGGTACCGAGGGCAACAGGGCTTTGCCCACTTAGCAGAAAATGTTTTGGTAGTTTGATATAAAACAACCTGTTGCGAAGATCTCTGATATAATGAAGGCTTAATTTAAAAACGCTTCAGCACAAGTCGTGTACACTAACTTTAAAAATGCTTCGGTTTCACTCAAGTTCAAGGCTCAATGAAGCATTACCTAAAACGTTAGGGTGCCTGGTGCACAAGGTGCATCAAGTGGTGTCACTGCTGTGAAAATTTCAAGTTTTTCCTTCTAATTCTTCTATTTTGCCATTCTCTTTGCCCCATTATCCCTATGTTACATGTTAGCCCTCTTTAGAATCCTAAATAGGACATTTTTGCACAATATTTTTGTTGAAGGTACAAATTTATTTGAAAATGGGCCTAGTGTGCACGAGGCATGCTCCTTCGCTTAGCAACTTGTTTCTGATTGCCACGTTTCTGTCACTTTGGCGTGTCTCATGCCTTTTAAAACTAATGGCATATCTTTTAGAATGGCTTTTGTAATAGAAATGATGGTTTTACATTACTACCTTTCTCCGATTCCCTTTTGGGGACTCTTTATCTTCATAATTTGCTTTTCTATGTTCATTACCATATGGGGGTTATTTTACATTGAAAAATTAGTAGCTTAGTTCGATGCCATATCACGATCTTGGGTTGTGCCAGACGGCCTCTCCTTTCTCCCTCTTGCGTGTAGTTTTATACTTGTTGATGCTTTAAGCCTTACATGTGCAGCTCAGACAGAAAATTGCATCAGCAACATCGGCGCTTAAGTCTGTTTTTGGGTCAGAACAGCCGAATCAGCAGGAGGATGCTGTAAGCTTGCCCTTCTGTGTTCCCATTGCCACCATCTTCTTTATCTTTTACTCGTATTATTTATAAAAAAACACCGACCTGCTTTGCTTTGTGCTCAGGCTGGCAAGTTGAAGAGGCTACAAGAGAGAATGGTGAAAGTAAGGGAGCTGTTTCGAGATACAGAAGCCACCGAGTTCGTTATAGTTACCATCCCAACGGTAACAAGGCCATCTACCTATATAGAATGCTTATTAACTTTACTTAGCAATTGGGACCACTTTTGATCTACATGTTTAGGCCATGTTATTGTAGCTGGAAATCTTCTAAATTGAATTTCTCTGTAGTTGTTAAACTGAAATGTACCGAACTGCAGTACTCATCAAATAACTCATCAAATAACTCATGTCAACTGACCCAGAAAAAGCTGGATTGAGTTCGGTCGGTGGTCTTGGGGCATTTGATCACCTCTTATTGGCAAGTAGTATTTGATATGGACCTTGGGATTATTTACCAACAATTTCCAAGTAAAATACTCTTTCCTACCCAGGTCATGGCTATAAATGAATCATCAAGACTCTGCGCATCTCTGAAGAAGGAAAATGTCCCTGTCAGGAGGCTGATTGTGAATCAACTTTTACCACCATCAGCATCGGATTGCAAATTCTGTGCAATGAAGAGGAAGGTATATATCATGTTCTATGTTCCCTGATTATATGTGCATTTGGTTTGACCTCAAATTCTGCTTGGACAATGTGGATGAGCTTTTATTTGAGGTTTAGAAGATGTCTAGCTCAATGCATATTTCAATTCATTATGTGGAAGTAGTGGTTTTTATGATGAATAGAAGCATTCCCTGGAATATAATGTCAAATGCATATTTCAGTTCCCTTTATTTGTTTGGCCTTTTTCCATTATCAATAGAGCCAAAGACGCACTTGACTCAGGTCTCGATTACCGAAATCATAGTCCCGCTTGAGCCTTCCCTTGAATGAATACTAGCCTCTTCTTCTTCTGATCAGGATAGAGCAGGGAAAAGAGTGTGGTGTATATGGTTTAGACTTAAGACTGGTGAAGTTATGATGCAATAAATTAATTTAAGTAGTCAATACAATGACACAAGTTTTTTTTATCGATCTTCTGAGATTCTGAGAACTATCTGTTTAGTCTGTTAGCAACGCGAGTATAATACTACGGAGTACATTGTTATATGCAGGACTCCTTTAGATAGTGTGTTAATGCTCCGTATTAGTGTGGACTTTAACAGCAATGTTTCGTTAAACTGTATCTCTACAGGACCAGTCGCGTGCACTGGAAATAATTCAGAGTGACCCTGAGCTGGCACCCTTGACGCTGATCCAAGCACCATTAGTCGACGTGGAGATAAGGGGAGTCCCAGCTCTTAGGTTTATGGGTGACATTGTGTGGAAGTGAAGGATCATTGACATGACGATTGTGCCTGAGTATCAGCCTTTGGTGGGATGATTCGCGATGTTGGTGTTATCTCTCTCGGCTCATGGTAGATAGAATACAGTTGTTGTTTAAGCTAGTTAGCATTCGCCAATTTTGGTTTATCATCAGCAGATTGACACTTGCCTTTTTTTTAATTGACGATTACTTCTCAGTGATGTTGATTTGCTCATCACGAGAATTAATGGGTAAAGTTGATTCCCTATCTTTGTTTTCTTTCTATTGTCACTCGTGCAGCAGTGCAACTGCAACAAATTTGGTAGTTCAGAACCTCACCAATGCGGGATAAGGAATGTTGGACCTATTGACAATTTTATTTTATTACCTTCCCGCGCTTCGCGCAGCCTGTTTTAAAATTTAATTATTATAATTGATGAAAAATAATATAATTCATATATGACCTCTAATATTTTTACTTATAAATAAAAATAATTAATTTTTCTCAAATTTTATTTTTTTAGGTTTAATTTCAATGTTTTAAATAAAATATATACAATTTTAATTAAATTAATAAGTGATAATTAGTTATGCATGATCAACGTTTTATAAATAAATTTTTCACTAATCAAATATCATATTAATTAAAATAAAATTTATTCGAATAATGCAAAGATCAACATTGAGTTCTCAAATTATACCATTTAACGATACGTTATGTTCCAAATCAATAAATATTTGTTCAAAATGATGTGAATATAATTTTATGTAATTTTTTATTTTTTTTTATGTATAACGCGTGATATTTATGTATCAAATATGTAGGGTCCGAACTCAACTTATTCAAAAATTTTGATTGTGTGTTGCAAGAGCTATGTGTCAAACATATTTATAAGAAATTTGCATCTTTTGTTTTTTTAAACAACTATCAATTATATCATTTTTCTACAATGATGTTTAATAGTTTACGTGTAAATAAAATAGATTGAAATTTTTCAAATATTATTTTTTGAGGTTTAACTTCAAAGTATTTAAAAGATAACAAATAAAATATTTAACTAAAAATAATATTTAGATAGTCATAGTCAATATTTTATACATATTTAATTGAAGATATTAAAGAAAAATGTAACGCGTTTTCTACTTTTTCATATTGTTTATAATACTATATTACTTAATAAGCATTACTTTTATTTTGATTATTTAAATGCACTCGCGATCAATGTGTTACTTTGTGCATACATACTCCTTATCACACTATTTAAACCTATCAAAATCTCATATGTATTCAATTTCTCGCAATATAATTTTTTTCATTCCCACACTATAAAAATTTATCTCTTAGTAGTTTTATTTAAGTTTTGTTTTTAATAAATATTATGACTCTCCTAAATATATTTTTTTTTACTGAATTTAATGGCCTAAGTTTTATACCTTTCTCAAAATGTTATTTTACGTAAATTTAAAACATTGAGAGACACTCACTTTAATCATCTCTACATATCAAAATATAATATAATGAAAACTATACTCAATTGAAAGCATTTTTCGCAATGAACGTAAATATTTACATTTTAGAATTTTTATCAAAATAATTTTTTAATAAATTTAGAATCAAATCACCGTAATTTTTTTAATGTAATTTTATAATAAATTTATTAAACTATAATTAATATTTTGTTGAGATTTATACAACATTTATTATGTTCATATTAAATGATTATTTGTAATTAATGCTTGTCATTAAATTTGTATGAGACACGTGGCGCATCCACGCTGTTTTTCAATTGATTTTTATATATATATATATATATATATATATATATATATATATATATATATATATATATATATATATATATATATATATATAGAGAGAGAGAGAGAGAGAGAGAGAAGGGTTCTTATAAGGTCCTCTTATCATATAAGTCCCTAAGTCCTTATAAGGGCCTTTGGATGGAAGGGATGGAGGGATGAGATTACATCTCGATGGAGAGGCTACAATTCTCCTCCCTAATCTTCTTCCCTAATTGTGTATAACTCTACCTAATTGTGTACAACTCTACCACCATTCTAATCTCCCAACTCACTCCCTCATATCATTCATTCATTTTACTCATTATCTCTCATTCTCTCTCATTTTTTCTCTCATAAAAAAAAGCCAAAAACCCAAAAACCAAAACCCAAAAACCAAAACCCAAAAACCAAATCTCCATTTCCTTCTTCCTCTGCCATGTCATTTGTCTGCGGCTCCACCTCCCCGACCACCCTCCTCTCCACCACCCGCCTCCTTCCTCCCTCCACCGCAACAACTCCACGACAACAACCACCCACCTCCCTCCTCCCTCCACCACCGCAACAACTCCACGACCGCAACAACTCCCTCCACCACCGCAACAACTCCACGACTTCCTCCTCCCTCCACCACCGCAACAACTCCACGACCCGCCTTCCTCCTCCCTCCACGACCGCAACAGCTCCACGACCGCCACCCCTATTTTCAAAATTCAAATTTTGAAAATCCCGCCTTTCCTCCATTGCTCGTCGGCCGTTGTCATTCTTTGGTTGTTGCTCGTGGTGGTGGTGGTTCTTGTGGTTTGGGGAGAAAGGCGTGGTGGTGGTGGTTCTTCTTTGTGGTCGTTGGTGTTGTCCTTGGTTTTTGTTTTTGCTTTTTTCCTTTCTCCCTTTCTCCCTCCCTGCTCTTCCTTTCTCCTTTTTTCCGTTCTTGTTTTTTTTTTTTTTTTTTTTTTTTTTTTTTTTAATTTCGTTTGGTTTTATGTTATTTGTCTGTGGGTATTTTTTTTTTATTGTTATTTGGTTTTTTTTATTGTTATTGTTATTATTGTTATTTGGTTTTTATTTTTTTTAGTTTAGTTATTTTTATTATTATTTGAGATTTGGTATTAATTTTGTGTGGTGGTGTTTTTTTTAGATCTATTGGTTTTTTTGTGTTTTTGTCATATTTACTTTATTTTGTAATTGTTATTTGGTTTTTAATTTTTGTTGGTTATTAATTTCTTTGTTGGTTATACACTTAAAACATTAAAGTTATACTATTTATGGCTAAAGTTATACACTTAAAACATTAGAGTTATACACACGATATTTAAATTTGGTTTTTTTTTTATTGTTATTTGGTTTATTTTACATTTCGGGTTTGGTTGGGTTGTTGGTTTTTTGGTTTTATTATTGTTATTTGGTTTTTTGTTTTTGTTATTATGAGTTTTTTTGGTTTTTGTTATTAATTTTTTTTTTTCATATTTTTCATATTTATTGTTTGATTTTTTTACTATTTACGACTAAAGTTATACATTTTATGACTAAAGTTATACATTTTATGACCAGAGTTATACAAAAATTGGACTAAAGTTATACAAAAAATTGGACTAAAGTTATACAAAAAATTGGACTAAAGTTATACAAAAATGAACCAGGGTTATACAACAATGTACCAGAGTTATACAAAAATGAACCAAAGTTATTCAAAAAACGACCAGAGTTATACAAAAATTGGACTAAAGTTATACAAAAATGAACCAAAGTTATACAAAAATGAACCAAAGTTATTCAAAAAACGACCAGAGTTATACAAAAATGCACCAAAGTTATACAAAAATTGGACTAAAGTCATACAACAATGGACTAAAGTTATACAAAAAATTGGACTAAAGTTATACAAAAATGAACCAAAGTTATACAAAAATAGATCAGAGTTATACAAAAATGCACCAAAGTTATACAAAAAATGGACTAAAGTTATACAAAAAAATGGACTAAAGTTCTACAAAAAATGGACTAAAGTTATACAAAAAGCAGCACTGAGTTATACAAACATGCACCAAAAGTTGTACAAAAATGCACGAGTTATACAAACATGCACCAAAGTCCATTTTTGTATAACTTTAGTCCATTTTTGTATAACTTTGGTGCATTTTTGTATAACTCTGGTGCATTTTTGTATAACTCTAGTTCATTTTTGTATAACTTTGGTCCATTTTTGTATAACTTTAATCCATATTTGTATAACTTTAATCCATTTTTGTATAACTTTGGTCCATTTTTGTATAACTTCGATCTTTTTTGTATAACTTTGGTCTATTTTTGTATAACTTTGATCTTTTTTGTATAACTTTAGTCCATATTTGTATAACTTTAGTCCATATTTGTATAACTTTGGTCCATTCTTGTATAACTTTGGTTCATTTTTGTATAACTTTGGTTCATTTTTGTATAACTCTGGTTCATTTTTGTATAACTTTAGTCCAATTTTTGTATAACTTTAGTCCATTTTTTGTATAACTTTGGTGCATTTTTGTATAACTTTGGTCATAAAATGTATAACTTTAGTCGTAAATAGTAAAAAAATCAAACAATAAATATGAAAAATATGAAAAAAAAAAATAATAACAAAAACCAAAAAAACTCATAATAACAAAAACAAAAAACCAAATAACAATAATAAAACCAAAAAACCAACAACCCAACCAAACCCGAAATCTAAAATAAACCAAATAACAAGATTTAAAACCCGAAATCTTAAAAAAAAGTATAACAAGAAGAGATTTGAGAAAATGAATAAAAAAGGAGAAGTAACAAAATAAAAGAAAATAAAAGACAACAACAAAAAATGAATGGAAAAAACAACTCAAAACATGAAAATAAAGACCAAACGAAAAAAAAAAAAAAAAAAAAAAAAAAAAAAAAAAAAAAAAAAAAAAAAAAAAAAAAAAAAAAAAAGTTGGCGGCGGTGCGGTGGCGGCGGTGTGGTGGCGGCGGTGGTGGGCGGTGAGTTGGTGGCGGGTGGGATAGTGGTGGGTGGTGGTGAATGAGGAAGAGAAGAATGAATGATTTATTTGGGTTTTTGATTTAATTGGATTTTTGGGTTTTTTTGATTTAATTGGATTTTTTGGGTTTTATTTATTTATTTGGGTTTTGGGTTTTTTATTTATTTGGATTTTTTGGGTTTTTATTTTTTGGGGTTTTAGAGAGAAGATGAGTTGTGTGATATATGAGAGAAGTGGATGAGAGGAAAAGAAGTTATAGTGAATTAGTGATTAATTAGAAGGATTAGTGAAGGAGGAGAGAATGAGTGATATTAGTACATAAACACACTTTTGGAGGTTGATCTTGGCCATCCATCTCCCTCCATCCAATGGCTCACAATAGGACTTATGGACTCAAATATATAGAGAACCTTAGTTGATCCTCCCTCTCTATATATATATATATATATATATATAGAGGCAAGATCCGGTGAGTCCACCTATATTTTTGAGTCCCATGAGTCCACTTATGTATCACACGCTATACACAAGAATATCAGAGGGTGCGTTATTTATTGGGGCAGAATCCTTGAGGTTGTCCGGGCGTGATGCTAACAAAGACAGACAGGAGCTTGAGTGAGAGTGATTATCCTGACATAAATCTCTAATTTGTATAAAAATTTTCGTAATTTTAACTAACCATTTATTGAAGGCTGTTCAACATTCTGAGGTTCATTACCAATGTCATTTACAATAAACTGTCGACTCTCCGATGAAAATCCATACTCCTGAAATATCAACAAACCTTTTTCATCAAAATCCGTTTGAAATGGAATGAATGGACGGAATATAAGACTAAAAGCAATAAATACCATTTTTGCCGTATCCGTCAATTCTTCTGCCCAGTTCACATGAGTAGCTTCACTTTCCTCCATTTTTGTGGAAGACAATCTAATTTATTGTTCAATTTCAATGGTTTTTGCGTCCTTCCATTTCTTGCTAGGGCTATTATGTTGACCATGACTCGATGCTTTCGAAGGTGATTCTTGGTTAAAAGTCTTTTATAGCTATAAATTTTTTTATAGCTGTGAGTATAAATTTTGTGTATTTTGTATTCGATTCGATATGTTATACTAACTAATGGGGTTGAGCTATGTGACAGAGGAGACACAAATAATGGCGGATTACAATGGTGGACAAGATGAATGACAATAAACAGGGTGAAAGGCGGAGTTAAGTTAAGTGGAGTGATATTGTATTATATAACCCGTGATATTGTTTAGTACAACCAGTGGTATTGTTTATTGTAAGGTGTGATATTGTTTTGTATAAATTGTGATACTCTTTCACTGAACGCATACAATATCACAGGTTAAACTAAACAATATCACAGCTTGGACTTAAAAAAAAAAAAAAATTATTCATAAAAAAAATCGTGATATTTTTGTGTAGATAGTGTGATACATAAGTGGACTCACGGGACTCAAAAAGATAGGGTGGACTCATGTGATCCTAATTCTATATATATATATATATATATATATATATATATATATATATATATATATATATAAGATAAGATTCTAGAACCAACCTGCTAAATGTCGTCGACAAATTACTAAATATCGTCGACAATTTGTAATGACTTTTCTAATCAATCCCTCACGCTCTAAACCCCCCTTATATTATCTTTTTTTCAAGTACGACATTTCCGTCACCACTGCTTCAATTCCGTCACCAAATTCAAGGAATCGACAACGCAAGTAATCTAAACTAGTTTAATTTTTTAAAAATTTGTAATTAGTTAGTAGATTTAAGGGGTTTAGAATAAAATCATTATTGTTAGAACGGATTAGCGATTATCGATTACCGCGCCAAAAATTAATCTAAATCGAAACATAATTTTTATTTTTTTTAAATAAAAAAAAAATTCGTCCAGACGAAGAAATTTTTCGTCCATACAAAAAAATTCTTCGTCCTGATGAAAAAAAATTTCGTCCGGGAAAAAAAAAATCAATTTTTTTTTTCTCCCGGAGAATTTTTTTCGTCTGTACGAAAAATTTCTTCGTCCAGGCCCTTTTTCGACATATTTTTTTTTTAAAAAAAATTATTAATTTCCATCTTATATTAGTTTTGGGCACGGGGATCGATAATCGCTAATCCGTTCGTCAAATCATAAACTTGAAACGTAATTAAAACGTAAACATATCTCTTGAACATCGTTACTAACTTGATCGTTGTTACCGTCATTAGTCGATATGATTTTTTTTCCCGAAAAACCGTCTTTTTTTGTTTTAGAAAGATTTGAGAGAGAGAGAGAGAGAGAGAGAGAGAGAGAGAGAGAGAGAGAGAGAGAGGAGGGGGGGAGTAATGGGGGGGGCAATATTGGAAAGATGTGTTAATAATCGACGATAATTAGTAAACGTGTCGACGATATTTAACCCGACCCGAACTATGATCGTGACCCAAAAGGCTGATCGATCTGATAGACTGATACCCATAAATCCATAATCGATCAAATTGTAGAACCCGAAAATGACTTGAAACTCGAATCGACCCGTCTCAACCTGACTTGACCCGGCCTTTGTTGGGTCAGTATCAAAACCACCTGGCTCGAAAATGAGCTATTCATATGACACTTATTTGTATAATTATAATCTGAAAAAGCAACCCCCTTTTTTTCCAAAATTATGAAAATTCCTACTTATATGCATTTTAAATTCTATTGTTGCACTTTCTAAAAAAGATAATTTAATTAATATAATTCCTCTGTTACGGTCAATAGTTTACAGTAGTTTTATACACGATCATTAAGGTAGAGAGAGAGAAATAAATTTATAATTATTGAAAAAAAAATCAAAAGTAACTTGAATGAGGAGGAAATGTGATAGGGGACGAAGTTAGAACAAAATAATGACTGAGGCCGATTTGATTTCGCTGATGTCTACTCCCATTTATTGTAGACCTCACACCATTATTTAGTACTATCAATATTTGTTGCTCCCTTTATCCTAATTATATTGTTTAATTTTTATATTCTTTGTGAGAGGTATTTTAATTAATGATACCAAATGATTGAGACAATAAGGCGCTGTTCTATTGGACTTAAAGTCACCATCTTTAAGTTAAGTTCATCAAAATTAAATTCAGCTCTTATAAGTTAAGTTCAGCTCTTATAAGTTAAGTTCAGCTTCTATAAGTTAAGTTAAGTTCAGAAAAGTTCAGCAAAATTAGGTCAAGTTCAGAAAAGTTAAACTCTAAAATTAAGCAAAATTAAAAGGTTTATTATATTGACGAGTTTTAAAAAATTATACGATTTTCATTCAAATTGATTGTAAAAAACAATCTAAGATTAATTATTATCGTATATTTTATAGACGAAAATGGGGCGCCGTTTTGAAATCGCCATGGTAGCAAAAGTTGAAATGTGTTAGCCTCTTGTTCTTTTGACAAAATCTTCTTTATCCATGTTGGGTGGGAGGGAAGTGTCCATGACGTTACGGTGTGGCGGGATGCTTTAACTAATTCCAAATATGCTTTCCCGCCGTATCCACCTAAAGGAAAGTATTATCTTGTGGACTTCGGATAACCGAATACAATAGGATATTTGTCTCCTATCACCGATTAAAAAAAAAAAGCAAATGCTAGATGCCATATGCCTGAATTTAAACATAGACCCCAGAAGGAATGTTAGACCTCAAATGAAGAAGGCGAAGAAAGTGACGAGGAGGGTGATTATATGGAACTAGGTGATTAGAAAAAAAAATGTAATATGTGATTTACTTTTTATTTTTATGTATTAGGGTAATATGTATGAACATACTAATTTATAAAAGGGAAAATATTTTATTATCTTAATTTGTGTTTCAAGTTATATTTTTTTATCAATATCTTCTCAAATCAATAATAATAAAATTAAAAATAATATTTATTCATTTAAAAGTAATTAAAAATAACTCCCTTATATAATCGACTTTTTTGAAATAACTCTCTTTTATAAATTTTTATTCAAATAACTCCTTTTTAAAACATGTTTTTATACAAATAAATGCCTCTTCAACAAAACCAACTTTATTTTTATAATCTGACCGATTTACCCTTACATATAACATAATCCCTACATCGCTACTCATTTTTCATAAACCTTGATCAATTTCAAACCTCTCGCAAAACTAATAAACAAAATTTATTGTTAATTCACTCAAATCATTCACTATGTACGAAGAAGAATCGGGTATAAATTCGTCATTTTAAAAGACAACTTAGTGAGTAAATGGGTATAATAGTAATTTAACATCTTATAAAAGTGAAAAATGAAGGGGAAAATGACTTTTTGGCCGGAAAATTCAAAAATAATTCTAATTCTGGTGAAGAGGCATTGATTTGTATAAAAATATGTTTTAAAATGGAGTTATTTGGATAAAAAATTATAAAAGGGAGTTATTTCAGAAAAGTCGATTATATAAAAGAGTTATTTATAATTTACTCTTCTTATTTATTTTTTATTATAACCACAATTTTTATTAAAATCAACAATTTTATAAGAAATTAGTGGGCAACTGAGATACTATCTAGGCTCCCACTCCTTTAGCAATAGCAAAGCTAAGTCTAGTAAAAATGTGAATAGCAGCATGTGCCCTAGCATCGTGTGACACAGAGAATTTCTAAATCCGCTTGAGTAAGGCAACCGCATCCGTCTCCAACTCCCCCAACGAAGAAAGGAGAAAGGTAAGAAACCATAACTGATCGCCATAAACAAGCCCCGATACATGATAGTAGACTTATTTGTCTGACCTTGAACCCGATCGAAATCGACTTGACTTGACCATTGACTCGTTATTGACCCGATAGATGGCCTGAAAACTAATTACCTTAATAGTGGTCAAAATAAGACCGACAGTCATCTTAATTGAATTTACTAACAAAATAAAATTGTTGATTAGAGCCTTTTAAAAACAACTTTTGTAAATTAAAACTTTATATATTTTTTTTTGTCAATTATATTCAGAATATCACTTTTGATGAGAAGTTACATCCAAAACATTTACTCCGGCGGAAAATTGATGTAAATATGAATTTTTGTCACTTAAGTTAATCTTTTATGATGAAGTTGCCCTACCTTCATCTTTTATATTCTCTTATGTTCATCATATTTCAGTTAGCCATCATCTCTCCTGATACGGACTCCGTTCTCAACCATGATCAGTTGGCTCTTAATAACCCGGGAGTCGAGAATTATTTGTGTTCGAGGAGGCGTTGCGTGTTCCTGGTTACTTGGGTCCGTTGAATTGTTCACTTTTGCAGCTTAATTATTTAGCTAGTTAATAAAGGGATTGAGTCGTATTTAGTTATTATGTTAGCCATAATTACCTAGCTTTATTGTCTTTAATTAGCAAGTTTATTGCTAGCTTTTCATTTGCTTGTAAACTCCTAAACGGCTGATTTGCTTGGCTATTTATAGCCTGCTGTTGCTTTGGAATTGATCACTCGGTAATCATAATCAAAAGATATATCTCAAAACTTGCAAATTGTCGTGTACAATTTCTGTTTTACAGTTCATTGCTTGGACGAGTTCTTAGCTTTGTTCGTAGAGTTTCGAGTCAATAGGTCTTGACTTGCTACTCGAAATTGTCAAGCTATAGGTCTAGCTTGCCAATCTATCTTTCTTTTTATTCCGCTGTGAAATCGTATCATTAGTGGTATCAGAGCTTCGGCTCTTGATTTCCATATAATCGAGACGATCCTATAATCTCGTTTTATTTTATAAAAAAAAATAATAATAAAAAAAAAATATTCACCAAAACCAAATATCATGGCAGAGTATGACGAGGAAACGTTAATCAATCACCTTCAAGAATTACTACGTAATCGACCTACGGGCAGTCGGTCCGGTTCAAAATCGAAGCAAGACGAGTTCAAGGTTTCTGAACTCCCAGAGTTCGCGGGTGGTACCGACCCAGAAACCTATCTGGATTGGGAAAGAAAAATTGACCGGCTATTTGATTTTAAGGATCTCAGTGATGAGAAGCGGTGTCGATATGCGATTTTGCGATTGAGCAAAGGAGCATCTTTATGGTTCGAGGGGTTGAAGGCCAAAAGAACACGGGCTGGAAAAGACAAAATTGCATCGTGGGAATTTCTGAAACGCAAACTTCGTAAACGGTATGTACCTACGACTCATAGAATTACTACTTTCCGTAAAATTGCCGAATTTAAACAAGGGAAATTGAGTGTTGATGAGTATATAGATGAATTTGAAAATTTATCTTTAATGGGGAAGTAGAGGAACAAAAAATGTCAAGGTTTTTACGGGGTTTGAATTATAATATTGCTACTGTCGTAGAACTCTATCCCTATTCAGACTTTGATACACTGTGTGGGCTGTGCTTAAAACTGGAATCCCAGGGAAGGTCGAAGTACGGGAACTCGGGTGGGGATTATAATAAGTCGGGTAGTGGCCATGAAAACGATTCATCATCAAAACAAAACCCATCAAGTAGCAGTGCCCTATCAAACCCCAAAACAGGACATTCCCCTATCTCATACAGTACACTCAAGGCTTCTTTTAAGCCTTCTGATTCCCATAAGGAAACTAGCTTGTCGCGAGTAAGGTGTTTTAAATGCCAAGGTTTCGGACACTACCAAAATTCGTGTCCCAACAAGTGAGTAGTGACCTTGAGAGAAGCTGTGGCCATCCGCGACGAGTTGTTAGACGATGAAGAAAGGGATAGGTTGGGGCCCATATTTAATTTTGATGATGGAGGTAGTGAGGAAGAGGAAGTAGAGGATTACGTTGCTCCGAATTATGACACGGCCTTGGTACTACGTACTTTACAAACTCAACCAGTCCAGGAAATTAACGAGGCCAATTATTTCACACCAAATGTCGAGTTGGGGATAAATGGTGCAGTTTAATAATCGACGGCGGTAGTTGCACTAATGTGGCGTCAAGCGAAATGGTGTCTAAGCTCGGGTTAACCACCACAGCTCATCCCAAACCTTATTCATTACATTGGCTCAATGACGGTAATAAATTGAAGGTGTCGAAACAGGTGCTTGTCGGGTTGTCTATGGGTTCCTATCGTGACAAGGTTTTATGCGACGTAATCCCAATGGAAGCCTGTCACATTTTATTAGGACGTCCTTGGCAATATGATCGGGATGTAACACATTCTGGTCGAAGTAATGACTATACGCTGTATTCGAATGGTAAGAAGATCGTTCTAAAACCCATGTCTTCACAAGCTGTCCGAACTATGCATTCTGGTCACAAAAAAAGGTCGAGTCTCGCAATGATAGTTAAGGATGAGGGGTTTGAATCTGAATTGGAGAAGGAGGAATTAGAGTACAGCAACATGGATTCCGCAACTGAGTTCGATCGACCACCTATTTTTGACAAATATGATGATGATGAATCGTATGAAGCAAATGCCAAGGGACCGTGTTATTCATTCGATTCTGTCCATGAGTTCGGAGTATTTTCTAAGACCACCGAGATTGCGCCCAGACCTTGTGGAGTTCGATTTTGCTCCGGTGTTTATTTGATTGATTTTCGGTACAAACAGATCTTTGCAACTTTGGAGGAATTGTCGTGTTTTCATCGTTTGTTTAACGAAGAAACTCGTGGTGAGTTATCTATGTTTGTGCACGGAGGGTGGAGGGGAGGTAAGCACATGGCGCAAGGATATTCTGCAATCAAATAAAAGGGGCATGATGCAGCCATGTCGCGAAGATGGTTCAAGTTTGCTATTTGGATTCGTCATTTTCGTTTTTTTGTTCTTATTTGGTCCTGGTGAATTCAAGCAGCTGGAATTGAGGTCAATTCCTTTTTCAAGAGGGAGGGGATGATACGGACTCCGTTCTCAACCATGATCAGTTGGCTCTTAATAACCCGGGAGTCGAGAATTATTTGTGTTCGAGGAGGCGTTGCGTGTTCCTGGTTACTTGGGTCTGTTGAATTGTTCACTTTTGCAGCTTAATTATTTAGCTAGTTAATAAAGGGATTGAGTCGTATTTAGTTATTATGTTAGCCATAATTACCTAGCTTTATTGTCTTTAATTAGCAAGTTTATTGCTAGCTTTTCATTTGCTTGTAAACTCCTAAACGGCTGATTTGCTTGGCTATTTAGCCTGCTGTTGCTTTGGAATTGATCACTCGGTAATCATAATCAAAAGATATATCTCAAAACTTGCAAATTGTCGTGTACAATTTCTGTTTTACAGTTCATTGTTTGGACGAGTTCTTAGCTTTGTTCGTAGAGTTTCGAGTCAATAAGGTCTTGACTTGCTACTTGAAATTGTCAAGCTATAGGTCTAGCTTGCCAATCTATCTTTCTTTTTATTCCGCTGTGAAATCGTATCATCTCCTAATTCTCCATTTCTTTTCACTTAATCAATCTCGCAATTCACCCCTTTCTTCAACATCTGCCCTAGTCAATTTAATTGAATTCTATTATTCCATTTTCTCTTAAAATAATTAGTGTTCTTCATTATCTCTCTTTTATACTTTGTAGATCAATTTTCCCCAAATTGAAAATAATTGGAGTTCTTCAATTTTGGTAATATGTGTTCAATTTGGTCTGAGAATAGTTCTTATTCTTTGGGACATTAACAAATTGAAGATAAACCTAAATGAAAAAAAAGGGTGTATGAATATTTACTCTTCGAAATAGAACCGTCAGACGATGGCACTACTTGCCACTCATGATCTGGAGCCCTAATCTGATAATGGGAAATGGATTTCCAAAGAAATTAGGGGAAAATTTTAGAGAGTGTTGAGGAAGATGAGAGGTTTTAGGGTGAAAATGATATGAAAAAGGCAACAAGTTAAAAAGAGGTAAGAAATTTGGGTAAGTAAGCTTTAAAATAAGACAAGTGTATATCGGTCAATTTTTTAAAAAAATTCCCGAAATCCTCAATTTAGCACAATTTTTTTTAAAAAAGTGATATTCTGATGTAATTTCCAAAAGAATTATATAAGGTTGTAATTTACAAAAAAAGTGGTTATTAAGAGGTCGTAATCAACAATTTTCTCTACTAACAACTAAAATAAATACACTTATAAGTTATAAGGTTATTTAACATGAAATTATCGATCTAAAATTAAATAAATAAGACAAAATGTATAATGATGACTTGACCTGTTAGTTCAACTATTGACCCATGATCACTTGACATGTTAGTTCAATTATTGACCCAAACCAAACCTGATCTGACTTGTCACGCGATAATGGCCTTGCATAAAGTGTAACCGGCCCAAACTCCTTATTTGCTCAATATAACCCGGCCTGCTCAAACTCGATCCATAAATGACCTCATGACAGATTGCCACTTATATAAGTTACAACCCCTCAATTAGACCTGTAAAAATTGACTCGTCCAAAATGATGATCCGTATAAACTGGCCTGAAACTCGAACCTGGCTCACAAGTCAAATTGACCCGAACCACTATGACTCAACCCGAATATTTATTATTACATACAGATCATTATCTCTAAAGAAATTGATAACATTACACCCGAAAATGCCTTGGCCCGACCTAAATCTACCCTCAAATTTAGACTTGACAAATGGGTTAACCGTGTAGGGTTCAGATCGGGTCAATTTCGCGTTAAGTTATTTCCGATTTGTAGACTTGGGGTCGGATTAGGCCAGGTCATATATTCGCAAGAATAGAAAAGAGCACATTGCAAAAGCAACAAAGATTGGCATTGTTATTTGCAAATACAAACCAACCCACTAACCCAGAACAATATTCGTTCTACAGTCTGGTGAAAGTCAGAAGACAGAGAGAGAGACATACATATAATATACATATACATATTGATATTCATCGAGGAAAAATAAATAAAGGAATGAAAATGGGTAGAATTAGTTTGTTAATCTGTGATTTTGTGCTATCATTTATGTGGGTATGGTCTGGTGTGATTGTGAGGATATTAGTGTTCAATATTGTGGGTTTTGAACATGATGTAACTGGTGAAATTGTCAAACTTTGTGTCTCTCTTATTAACATGTTCTTTTTTGCTGTTTTAATTCATTTTGCTAAAGGTGCTGCTTATAATCCTCTTTCTCTTTTGTCTTCTGCATTTTCTGCTGGTTTATCCAACTTTCTCTTCACTCTTGCTGCCAGAATTCCTTCTCAGGTTTTATTTCTTGCTTTTTACTGCTTCATTAATCATTGCCATTTCATTCATTTTGTCATTTTGTCATTCATATATGCAAGTGATGGAGCGAGGGGAACTAGTAGGGGCTACGGCCTCCCTTGGCGCAATTTTCCATCTTTTTCCAATTTACCTTATTTTAGTAAGAACTAGTCTGTCCCTGTAAAATTTTCAATTTGGATTTATGATGGTAGTAAACTGGAAAGTTTTGCTAATGCTTTGTGTTAGGAGGATCCCATGCTTGAATTTGAAACTTTCTTGTTGGTTTGACTTTAGTTAAAAGGTAATCAAGTATTTTTGGTTCAAATAGGGGGTAAAAATGGAGTGCAAAGTGATGATTAAATAATACAAAGGGAGTGTAATTGATTACTCTTTACCCAACCGTAGGAACCTTCTCTGTTGAAGATGAAGCTTGTATAATTTCTGTTTATTTGTTTTTCTTCAAATACATTTTGACTGATTCGAATTTCCTGCGAGCTTTACATCCTGAGCAAACCTGTGTCCTTGGTTTCACGAGCCAAGAGCAAGGCCGAAGGGCACATCAATCTCGATGACTTGACCTTCATATAATAGCAACTTTTTATTATGTTTATCTTTATGCTTGCTGATTCTAGATTTAGGCGCATTTCTTGTTTGTTAATGAATTCCATGGCTTAGTTGTGTTCTTGGTTTGACATATACGACTATGTGATGGCAGTTTCATTAGTTGATTAAAAAGTCGTATGGGGTCAGAATTTTGTATGGAGGCTACCGTCCTTTCATGACGAGTTGCTTATTCATATATGGTACTTCTATTAGCTGCAGTTTATGATTGATACGAGTGAAGCAAGGTTTCCATGGCTTGCCTAATAAGTGGTATCATTAGGTTCTCATAAAAGGGGCCCCAGATATCTGCGAGTTCCATTATATTTAACTTTTACTTGTGTGAAAATAAGCTCTCCCAAACACATTGAGACTCTTCTCGAGCCTTCTGAAAATTCGATTCCAACATTGTTTTTGATGTCTGCATGCCTATGACTGTACATTTTTAGGAATATAGGACATCTTATTTCATGGTGGATCATATACTATATTCAGGTACTTGGAGCCATTTATGGTGTTAGGTTCCTCATTCATACATTTCCTGAAATTGGGAGTGGACCTAAGCTAAATGTCGAAATCCACCACGGTGCATTGACTGAAGGCTTTTTAACATTTATGATCGTTTTAATTTCAATGTTGCTATCAAAAAGCATTCCAGGAAGTTTTGTGAGGAAGACATGGATTTCCAGCCTTTCCAAACTCACCCTTCATATTCTTGGGTCTGACTTAACTGGCGGATGCATGAACCCTGCGTCTGTATGTACCTCAGCCATTCACCAAACAATGTATTTTTTTGTCGTTTCAAGTTGTGATATTTGCTAACGGCTAATCACTAATTTATTGATACAGGTGATGGGATGGGCATATGCAAGAGGTGATCACATAACTAAGGAGCACATATTGGTCTACTGGCTTGCCCCGATAAAGGGGACCTTGTTAGCTGTATTGATCTTCAGTTTATTTCAAAAATCAAAAGAGAAGGCAGACACGAAACCTAAGACTGAATAATATTCATTTTCTTTCCGAAGACCACCTTTTGATGCTTGTACAGGTAAATGTGGATTTGCATTTATGCTGACTGATAGATATTAGGAATTAGGGGGGAAACATTTTCCCAATTGTAGTCACTTCGTCTGGAACAAGCTGTAAGGTTATTTTTTCCTTATTAATGCAAAGATTGTTATTATCAAACTACTCCTTCATGTCCATTCTCCACGTTTGTGTTCATCTTAAATAGTTTAGTCTTACTCTTTTGTGAGATTATTGTACATGTACATCCAAATCATTAAATTTCGTTATGGAATGAGGTATCTAACATAAAAGAGTCTCTTGTACGCAAACATCACTTGAGTTTTAGTAATCTTGATGATATTCAAATCTTGTTTATTCTTGTTCATTGCAAGAGTTATAGTTTTTGAGAGTTGTATAGTCTGAATTCTGGATCCTTTAACAAAATCACAATTGTAGATAAAGGTGGCCGGGCGGAAGTAGTCACAGTGGTCATGGGGATATTGTTGGGATTTGGGATAGTTTATGTGGTAAAGTGGAGAGAAATAAGTTTGAGAGAAGGAAATGGTTTGTGATTGAAATAGTTTGATTTGATTGATATTGATGACTGTATTGATTTGTTAATTAATTACAATGCCTTAGGATTACATGATATTTAATTTCATATTCTAAGATCCTTTTCATTCTAGGATGTATGCATGAATGATCTAGATTCATAATACATACATATGCATGAATGATCTATATTCATAGTACATACATTATGCATGATTCATAAATAAATACACTATGTATAAATAATCTAGATTCATGGTATTAACTAAGTGTATGAACCTAAATGAATCTAGAAAAGTCTCATTATTTTAACAGATATCGACAAAAAGGTTATTTAGGTTGGGTCATTACGGATTTGAGGAATTTAAGATGCGATTATCATCTTGCAATGTTGCATCATATATGGGCAAGCTAGGGTTTGAGTTTCTCAGGTTAGTAGTTACCGGTCGGCTCAACCAAGGGTCAAAACTAGTAATTTCTTTTGTTTTAAATTGGTCACTTTGAGGCTGGGATGGTTCACATTGAGGCTCGGGTATATTTAGACTTGCTTTTTTCGGGTTTGGCCGGATCATTTGTGTTGGGTCATTTTTTACAAGATTTAGACCCGTATCAATGATTTGAATAAAAAAGCTTTACATGGTGTCTTAGCATGTGCAATTGGGATTTTCAGCTGAACAATTGGAGGATTAAACAAAGGTAGCTAATACCCAAAATGGAGAATACATGAGTTTACAAATTACAATGTTGCAGTTTCTCTTTTAATCTCTGCAATAACATTTCATATCATCCTCAATATCACGCCCTAATATACAAGCTGTGGCTCGAATTCTGCAAAATCCACTGATCCTGATTCAATTGGTGGCATGAGATAAGCAGCTAAGAGCTCCGAGGCAAAGGCCGCAATCAGTGGGACCCTCTTCAAGTTCTTTACAAAGCCAATGTCGTCACTCTCACCAACAGCTTGAAGCTTCTCGTTGATCTCCACCATCCGTTCAAGCTTCCTCTGGAACTCTGGGTTTTCCACATCCAATACTGCTGGGAAAATTCTGGCTGTGGTGCGGTTTGTCTGCCAAATAACAAGGTATCATTAATCCGCACTCAAGTCTTTGAGGTCAATTTACTACGATACAAAAGAATATCGGGTGTGTATAAAGCAAGGCCAGTTAAGCTCACCTCGATGATAACGTGCATGTCAAATTCTTTGGTGTTGAGGCCAATGCCTTCATAGAAAGCTGTTCTCTGACAGTCATTCAGGTACATTGTTACGTAAACCTGTGACAAATGACAATACAGAGTTAGACGTTATAATCGCCTAAAACTGAGTTAAGCTCGAATCTAAAAATCGATTTCTCAGCAAAATACCAAACTACTGTTGGAAGTGTTGGTAGACATGTCAAACTGACTGGACTCAAAAAAAGAAAATCAAATCTGAACTCAATAACGAAACATTAAAAAATGACAGGAAATCTGAATATAACAATACTAACCCTCCTGAAACCATTCAACCCAAAAATGACGGAAATTAAAGTTACACGCACGTTTCTACATATAAAATAGACAACTGCCTAAGCAAATTCGACACAAAATGACCCGACACACCCCAGCCACCTGAACTTCTGATCTGCAATCAACTAATCTGGAACTACCCGGTCGTACACGCAATAACATGTTCAGATTGAGGCATATAATACACCTTGGATGTTTACGAACTAACCCAACCCATACCAATAAAACTCCTTTAAGCGGAGAAAAGAAGATAATCAGACAAAAATACGACTTTGAAGCAACAAATATTCGAGAAGCGGTGAGAATACCGAGAGGCAGAAGAAACGGGACCAGAGTTTGGCCTTCCAGTCATTGAGAAACTGGGGCTGAGCCTTCATGAGGGCAGAAAAGAAATCTCCATGCCTGTTCTCATCTTGGCACCAATTCTCAAAGTACTTGAAGATTGGGTAACACTGGTACTCTGGGTTTTCCTTGAGGTGCCTATATATGGTAATATATCTCCAGTACCCAATCTTCTCTGACAGGTAAGTCGCATAGAAGATGAACTTTGGCTTGAAAAATGTGTATTTCCTGGCCTTTGTCAAGAACCCCAAGTCCAAGGCCAGGTTGAAATCTGACAAACCTTTGTTCAGAAATCTGCATCATTTACAAACGTGGTGTGGCATTAGCAACTCATGACCTAGGTTCAAAACTGTCGGCACTGAAAGGTGCCGTTACAACTCCTTTAGCAATTAAAAATAGAACATTTATCAAGATTGGATTCATATTAACTGAATGAAAAGGGTAAGTTGGTACGCAGAGTTTCCGAAACATACCCAGCATGCCTAGCCTCATCTCTGGACATGAGGGAGAAAATCTCAGCCACCACTGGGTTTGTTTTCTGCAAATGAAACGACACGTTATCAGGTATTGCCCTTGAGAAGTTACCAAACTAATGACTATAGTAGGAACAAGTCCCCTTGAAAACAGGATTTGATACCTTGAAGATATCATAATGCATTTTTGAGAGCTCTATATCAGTTGTGCATAACTATCTTTAACATGCATTGTCATTTAATTACATATAAAAATACTGAAAGTCAGCTAAAATAGCATCAAGGGTCCATAGCTCAGTGGTAGAGCATTTGACTGCAGATCAAGAGGTCACCGGTTCAAACCCGGTTGGGCCCTTTTTTTGGATAATTTACAAACAAAAAATCAATTCAAGCTGAAAACTTTTTCAATTGATTCTGGGTTATCCTCAAGGAAACCACCCTGAATACCATGATAACCTTGCCATTTCAATTAACCTGTACAATCCTACCACTAAAACAAAAGCTTTAAAAACTCAAACCAATTATGCAATTAACCTAATTCAACCACTTATCAAAACATTCATGCAACTCATGACTCATCAATCCAGTTGTAATTAAATAGCAAATTGAAGAATAATAAAAGAAAAGAAAAATACCTTAAGCCTCCTACCAAGCTCCTTATAAAGCAAAAAGCCAGAAAACTCAGCAGTACAAGACCTCTCCAAAAACTCAACAAAAATCTGTCTTAAAGGACCATCAAGTTTATCAGCAGCTTCCTTAAACTCTTTGTTCCTTACGAAATGAGTTTGATTATAATCAGTCTTAAATTCCTGCAAAAGTGCTTCAAATTCAGCTTCATTAAGATTTTTATTAATCTGGGTGTTGAATAATTGTTCCATTTCATCAAAATCTGTTGTGTAAAACCGCGGTGTTAGGAGGGTTTCTTGGATTTCCTTCTTAGTACCCTTCTTTGAAGATGAAGATGAAGGTGGTTTTGTGGACATTGGAGTTGTTGTGGACATGGTGACCCGGCTAAACTTGACGAGTCGGGTTCTTGGGGTTGGGTTCAGTTTTGGGGTGAACTTTGAGATGGGTTTTAGGAGTGTCATTTCTGCTGCCATTCTTGCTTTGTTTTGTTTGTGATAAGTTTAGCAGTAGAGGAAATGAGAGTGAAGTGTGTATAATTTGAGATGAGATATAGTTGGGATTAACTAGAAGAGGGTAATGAATCTAATCCAAGGAAATCTAGGAGTGGAAGTGGGTGTTTGACATGTGTTGGATTCTGGTTGGTTACCTTGATTTCATGTTATGGGTCAATTTCTTACAGTATGTGGTGCTCGATCTTTGGTGTGAATGTGTGATTATACTCTGTATGTCTATACGTCAGTGGCTACATTTGATCCGATATTTTCAATGTTTTGAGCTTGGGTGTGATCACTGCTGCTGATATAGCAAATTTTTACGATGGGTGTTTGATATGTAAAACACAAATTTTTATTTATGACGGAAATACCTGTTGTAAGCTTGCGATGAGTCAAATATATATCATATTGTTTGAAATTGATACCGGGTCTATTAGTGTAGTAGATAGAAGTTGGGCGACTGTTTGGGTATTATGTCAAATATCTACAATATTCTAATCACTACTTTTTACTTACACTATATTAAGAAATGATATATATTTATAGCTTCAAGACAATTTGAACCACACTCATTTCATTTACTCTTTCTCATTTCCATCAAAAAAGCTTAACAAAAAAAATCTCTCTATACTCATCTTCATCCAAAATTTAAAAACTAGAAAACTATCATATTCAAGATCCAACAAAAACTAGAAACATATCATCTTCATAACAAAATGAAGCAAAATCTGGGAAGGAATACTAGATTAAAGGTAAACATTGAGTTTTCTTTTTATTGTCTTTGAATGTTTAGATTTAACATGTTAAAATTTGAAGGTAAACATTGAGTTTGCTTTATATTTTTATTTTTACTGTTAATTTTGTTTTTTATCAAATTCCAAAATTGTTCCCATTTTTAGTTGCTATGAAATTTTGATTAAAGAATAGAAGATGAAGTTACCATATCGAGTTCACTTGTTTATATATTAAAATACTTTTGAACCAATTTTAGAGATCTTACGGAACTTGGGAGATCATAACATATTGATCAATTAAGTAATTATGAACTTGGAGTATGGCGTTTGATTATTCTTAAGTTGAATATTGTTGTATAGGTATATCAATTGCTCTAATCTTATCCTTGATACTTCATGCTCTAATCTTATCAATTGCTTACATTTGCTTTTGTACTATTCATGCGCATGTATATAATTGACTTCTAAGGGCTTTGACTTGGTTTTTAAAGATGAAGATGGCCACGACGTCAAAAAGAACCATAGTCTAGCAAGACTTTAAATTTGCGCTTCTCGGGAGGCAACCCGTGTTTTTGGTTGTAATTTTTGAACAATTTACTGTTTTCGTAGCATTAGAGACACTTTCTAGACTAGTTGGTATTTTGAATTTTGATTTATAGGTGTTTGAAGATGAGAAGAAGGCTAATTTGGAGGGTTAACACGCTACCCCTTGCTGAAACTCCGTTCGGGGTCGTAACTTTCAATTTCAAGACGAGAATAAGCAAAGAAGTCAAAAAGCAATGGATCAGTCAACCCGATCAGGGTCGCAAGTTTCATTTTTTTGTGTTTTTCATTAAACAAGGGATTTTTGTTCAACTTCTTTTTTTTTTTGGTGAAAGATTAGAAATTATCATTAAGCACGAAACAAACTATTACAAACTATAGCATAGTTTGATACATTACAATTTTGTGGATACTCTAAACATATTAAAATAAAGACTTAATCCAACAAACATCACTCAATTTTTTGGATCTCTCTTGCCAAATTGTTGACCTCCATTTGAGAGTCGAAAAGATGTACTGGATCACTACTTCTGGACGATCAAGAACACCATCAATCCTTGCTTTGTTGCGCTGCTGCCAGATAGCATACTGACAGGCCTGAATAAACGCATTCACCACATTTTTCTTGACTTTGGACCAAGACTTAGACTGTAGCCACAAGAGCTTATCAGAGGTTGGCAAACACATATGTAACTTCTGCTGTAAGAGTCTGAAGATAAGCTTGGCATAAGGACAATGCTGAAATAAATGAGTATGTGTTTCACCAGCATTCTAGCAAATAACACACTGATTATCTGAAGAGATACCCAAAGAAAACAGTCTATCTTTCAGTAAGAGGGCCTCCCTTGCAATAAGCCAATTGGTAAAAGTATGCTTTGGAATACACCAATTATTCCAGACGCACTGTGACCAGGCAACCTGTGGCTGGGGGTTCCTGATCCAGTTGTAACCACTAGTAACAGTATAACCAAAAGGGTGAGGCAGCCACTGTCCACTGGCATAAGCTGAACAAAGTCTATCCTTCACCTTGCAGTTGGTCTTCCATGACCAGCTAGTATCATTCTTAGGAGTATAAGTAATCCAGTTAGAACCTTTCATATAAAGATGATGGACCCACTTAACCCATAAGCTATCTGGTTTAGAAAACACCCACCAAACCAGTTTACCTATGGCAACCACATTCCACATGATACTATTTCTTATACCCAAACCTCCTTCACATTTTGGGGAGCACACTTTCTCCCAACTCACCATAGGGGTTCTGATATATTCAGTAGAGTCATCACAGAGGTAATTTCTACATATAGAATCCACCTTCCTTAGTACACACTTAGGAATGATAAAGATAGAGGCCCAATAATTGTACAGGGAGCTTAAAACAGTAGACACCAAAGTAAGCCTCCCAGCATAAGACAATTTTTTAGCACCAAATCCTCTAATTCTGGGAGTCACTTTCTCAATAAGAACAGAACAATGCTTCACTGATAATCTACCAGCAGAGATAGGCACTCCCAGATATTTAAATGGGAGAGTCCCTTCAGTAAAACTAGAAACTTGAAGAATGTCATTTTTAACAGTTTGAGCAACACCATTGAAGTAGATATTAGATTTCATATTATTCATGTGCAGACCAGTGGCAGAAGTAAAAGTGGCAAAGGCTCTAAGGAGAATCATGATAGAGGTTACATCACCTTTAGAGAAAAGTAGAAGATCATCAGCAAACATGAGATGGGACAGTTTAAGCTTGCCACAAAGAGGATGATATCTGAACTTCATTAAGCTTGTTACATGCTGCAAAATTCTTGTTAAGTACACCATAGCAATGGTGAAAAGTAAAGGGGACATGGGGTCACCTTGCCTAAGTCCCTGAGCTCCTTTAAAATAACCAAAATTTGTACCATTCAGAACAAGGGAATAAGAAGCAGATCTAACACAGGCCATTACCAGAGTGATGAAGACAGGAGGGAAATTTAAAGCATGCATCATTTGTTCAATAAAATCCCAGTTGACAGAATCATAGGCCTTCCTCAAGTCAATCTTCATTAAGCATATTGAGGAGACAGTTTTCCTATTATATAGCCTCATGATATCCTGGCAAATTAAAATATTCGCCACTATGCTCTTACCTTTAACAAAACCACCCTGATTATCATTGATAATAGTAGGCAACACAGCAGCCAACCTTGTGCATAAAATTTTAGAAATAGCCTTATATAAAATATTGCAACAAGCTATTGGCCTGAACTGAGTAACATTTTGTGGCATGTCACACTTAGGAATCAGAGTGATAAAGGTATAGTTAAGTTGTTGAAAAAGTTTCCCATACTTAAAGAAATCAAGAACAGCATCACAGACCTCGTCACCAATGATAGACCAGGAGTCCTTGAAAAAGGCACTTGAAAACCCATCAGGACCTGGAGCTTTATGATTGGGTATGGAAAAGATAGCATCCTTAACCTCTTTCTTTGTAACAGGAACTAAAAGAATGATATGTTGTTCAGAAGAGCAGACAGTCCCCATTTGAACTACATTAGGATAGAAATGAGAAGTAGAAGTAGCAGTGCCCAACAAGCTCTCATAATAAGATAGGAAAGCCTTTTGAATTTGATCACTAGCAGTATGTACATTACCCTCACTATCAGTAATCCTGAATACTTTATTTTTAGTGTATTTCCCTTTCAGAACACTATGAAAATATCTAGTATTATCATCACCAGCATTCACCCAGGTGGCCTTAGATTTCTGCAGCAGATAGCTATCACAAGCAGCCTGCAGATCTCTATAAACTTTAGCAGCCTGAATTTCCTTCTCAATCCAAACAGAGTCATTAGGATGTTGTTTTAAGTAACTCTGAATATTATCTAGCTGTTTCCAAGCATGAATTGTGCTATTTTCAATATCAGCAAACAACCTAGCATTCAAATTCTTCAAGGGTTTCTTCAATTGCTTCAATTTCATTACCACTCTAAACATTTTAGTACCCACCCAATAATGATCCAATACTTGTTTAATGCAAGGAAGAAAATCATCAGCCTGACTCCACATACTAAAATATTTAAAGCTCTTTCTCCCCATAAAAGAATCAGTAGCAGCTTGGACAATACAGGGAGTATGATCAAAGAGACCTTCATTATAATAATGAGCAAAATAATCTGTTCTGATATGGATCCATTCCTGATTAACAAGCACTCTATCTAAACGAGCATAGACCCTAGAAGATGGCTCCTGCTTATTGTTCCATGTGTACAAGGAACCAATAGAAGGGCTATCAATTAAGGCACGATGGTCAATGCAAGCTTGAAAATCCTCCATTTCCTCCTCACTAGTCTGACCACCCAGTCTCTCAGAAGGTGAGAGCACACAGTTAAAGTCCCCACAAATAATCCAAGGAGAAGAGATTGAATTAGCAAGGCTATTAAGGTCAGTCCATAAAGTTTTTCTCTCAGTGGTATCATTGAAGGCATAAACCATTGAGCAAAAGAACTTAACATTAGAAAAAATTTCAGTAACATACATATGAATAAGCTGTGCACTATAGTGTAAGAATTGGACCTGAAAGAAATTAGGGTTTCACAGGACCCAAATTCTTCCACCAATATGCCAAGAAGTATTAGTTGACACTGACCACCCTTCACAAACATTTGCCCTAACAGAATTTAGAGACAAAGGCTTGACCTTTGTCTCAAGGAGACCAAACAACCCCACCTGATGATTATGGAGGAACCATTTAACTTGCTTTTGCTTAGATGGTTTGTTTAGTCCCCTCACATTCCAAAATCCGAGGCTATGCATTACTCCCCGATGGGAGTAACACACTACCATTTGTGCCAATATCCACCTTTGGAGTAGCATTATTAAGAGCATCAAGAAAGGTGTATTGGCTAAACTTAACAGAACTCTGTCCTGCTTGAATGATTTCCTGTCTACTCAGAGTCATTGTAGGCTTAGCAGGGGTAGTAACTTGCTGGTAAGATCCATCCCTATTCCAAGTAACCTGCAACTTGTGTGGGAGTTCAACAGGAGTTTGTTGCACCACTGCAGGAACCACAACAGGAGCAGGGGAAAGAGGTTTGGGGGCACTTGGTACAGACTGGACAGCAGGTTTTTTCTTAGGAACCCATTTCTTTGTTACTGGTGCAGCAGGTGGAGTCTTTTTCACTGGTTTGCGACATTGCTCACGTTCATGCCCAGTACCACAACACACACAGTACACAACACATGCTTCCATTCACATTCCACTTTAATGTTCACAACTGAACCCTCTTCATCCAGAAATTTAGCAGAGGTAGGAAGAGCCTTGCCAAAAGGGACTTCAAGCAAAACCCTAGCAAACCCTAGCCTTGTTTTATCCTCAGTAGCGGGGTCACTACGTATATACTTCCCAACCAAACCTGCAATTGTAGGCAAACACTTGCCCCAGAACTTCAAAGGTAGGTTATGGAGTTTAACCTAGACAGGCACAGTCATGACATTCTCCTTAGTCAGTTCTACTTGTTCATTCCAATCTCTAACTATAAGTGGCTTATTATCAAACAAGTAATGCCCTTGTTTGAGAATAGCAACTTTGCTTACGGCAGAAGTAAAACGAACAAGAAAAATGCCATTTGGTAAAAAGGATACCTTATCAATAAGATAATTTGCCCAAATTCTGCGAACAAAACCCTCAACAATATCCCATGGAGGATTAGCTCCTAGAATGAAACAATACACAGAAGACTTCCAATAGTTGATCTCATCCTTGACATCTTCAGATGTGAATTGAATCAAATCAGCAAGTTCCTCCTCAGTGGTGTCCAAGGTCTTCTTTTTCTTTCCTTGAGTTACCCATTGTTCTCCAGATTCATCAATATCAATGGTTTCAAGGAGCCAACCCTGTAATTTCATTGATATTTTTGGATTTTCCGACACCGAACACGAAGGTCCAGTTTGTACCGGCTTATTAGGAATCGTAGATGAAGAAGTTTTTTTGGTTTTTCCATGAGATGAAGAAGAAGCTAACTTTTGTGCTGACAAAATTTTCACCATTTTTATGTAAGAAGACGGCGCTGCAGAAAATCTCTCTTTTTTTGTGTTTTTTGTGTATTTTTCAGGTTTTTTCTCTCTCGTCTTTCTCTCTCATCTTTGTTGTTATTTTTTGTCCAAACTTCTTCATTTGCTCTATCTTCACCCGACAGTATCTACTCTCCTTCTTCTCTCTTTTCTTCATTTTCCACTCAAAATCACACTCAAATCCTCTTGTTGATAGATGGTCCCCCCCATATATGCTAGCTTGGGGAGGCTAGCTAGTTTAGTAAGTTTGCTTTCGTTTGCACTTTAGTTATTTCTTCCTGCATCCCATTAAATATAACCTCTTGTCTTGCTTATTTATGTGCTTTGAGCCGTTCTTACGGTTAGCTTGGATGTTTTACATGTAAGCACATTGAGGACAATGTTGTGTTTAGCTTGGGGGAGGGGGGGGGGAGGGGTGCATTTGCATCTTAGTTAGTTTGCATTTTCAAAAACAAAAAAAAAAAAAAACTGAAAATTGAAAATTGAACTTGTTTTGGCTTCATATATTGTGCTTGCCTACTTTTTATCATGGTTAATATGATTATGCCCTCTTGTATGTCCCAATGATAGCTTGATAGCTAATGATTCTTTATTATTGACGGGATAATTACATTCATAGGGATGTCTTGACAAAGTAGGTGTAAGATGGAATTTGGACTAAATAGGCTTGATCTTGACTTTTGGCAAGCCACAATATGGTAAGGTAGAGTGTCCTTGGACCGGTGCATCTATACCCGTCTCACTTAGGTGAATGTAGGTCTCCTTTTGGTGTGTGTTATATCAATAACGCACAAGTATGGTTTTAATTTCATCTCTTTATAAGCATTGCATTCATTATTTGTATGCTTGAAGCCATTCACATTGACTTGTTGCCCTTATTTTAGCCCCTTATACCACATTTACTTAGAAATAATCCTAGCTACATATAAACACGCCTACTTTGTTGAGCTAGTACCTTATTCATGTGTGTTTGGGTGCTCATTTGGGATATTATTATCGAGTTATCATTGTGAGGCTGGTTATACGGAATTACTGATTTCCGTATCATTGGTTGTTAAAATAAAGAAGAGAAAGATGTGTGGACAAGGCCCTCGGGAACTGCGTCCGCGGGATCCACACCAGGCATAATCGACTCGAGGTTCTTTCGAATCGAATTAAGACAAATTAGAGTCGCCACCAAGTTTTTTGGGAACTTGGAACCGTTCAAGTCAACTTTACACCTTTCATCGAAAAGCATAAAGCCAATCGACTACGAGTGATTAAAGATAAAGACTTGTACCCTATATCACTCGATTTGAATGACTCTCGTAATCCAATGGTATTTAGACGGATCCACAAACCATAGATCTTGAGTAAGGGGTGAGGGTACGTGTTGGGAAGCCCATAAGGACACCCAACCCCGCCCGTCAATAACGGCCTCTACTAAGTCAAGTGTCGGATTTCAAACAAGGTCATAGCTACTACGATGTATGATATGCAAACGTTGTTTTAACCCTATCATGTGACAACAATTTCTATGTCGTTTTAGATGCAACTAAACTAACTTTGTCAAAGTTGTAATTTAGCATGTGGGTTGATTGATCTAGCAGCATTCAAACGAAACAAACAAGGCTTGATGGGGAATGGGGGAGCCGTTGGGATCTACCTATTACAAACCAGGCATTTCATGCCGACACAACAACAAATTAAAGATACAACTCGATCTAAATACAAAACTATACACACGATGCAATACACGGCCATTTGGCCTAGAAAACCGTGCACAAGAGGGGTGACTCACGGCCTACATGACACACGGCCTTGGGTCACTCCTCGTGATGTGTGCTTTCGCTTAATCTCATCGAATTAGACATAGGGCTATGCACCAAAGCATGCATTAGCATAAACCGGGCCATGTTGCTTTAAACAACATGCGGTTTACTACGCTCCTACAAGCATTGGGGAACAACCGTCTAACCAAACAAGACTAAGGTTTTTTCTGAAGAGGTTTTGACTCAATAAAAGAAAGCTAACTCGAAGATTACAACTCGATAAACAAACTATAAATTACAAGCTACAAAACAACAAAGAACAAATGATAAACAAGGAAAGAAAAACGAAATGAGAAAGACGGGAGACACGACCCACTCACGGCCCAAACCAACGGCCACCCTCACGGCCAAGACAAGGCCAACCTAGTTCCTAGGTTAGGTTCATTGGTTAGATCGAATGACTGCGAAACGGATTAGAAAACGAATTAGAAAACAAGTTATAAAACAGGTTGATCGATTGAGAAGAAACGCGCGAGTGTGTTATTCTACGCGGCCTAAAGGGTCCAATTAGGTCAGATATCATAAGATTAATGCTTACTCGTCGAGTGTTAATAGGAAGGTGCTAATCACGCACTCCTATGCTAGCGAGAAATCAAGTGAAAAGAAAGATGTATTCAATTAGGTTATAGAATTGTTAATCGATTTTTAAAGCTATGTCGATGCCACCTAACATGTCTAATTAGGTTATTAAATTAATCTAATGTCATCTAAATACGTCATATGTTAACAATCAGAGGTTAAACTAACATACAACGGATCCTAGGGTGTGTCGAATTGGCCGAAATAACAAAGGGGTCAAAAGCGAAGAGCGAAGTTAGAAATTCGTTTATTTATGCCCTACCTTGAACACGAGGATATGTAAATGAGACGGGGGTGTACGACCGACTGAAGTAGCGGTTTATTTTCCCATCTCAAGTCAACGCGGGTGTTCATGGTGGTACTTTAACTCATACTCGGACTAAACTAATTTCATAGTTAATTAAATGATAAACAAAACGATAAACGAAATAAAACGAGACAATAAAAAACAAACATAAAACAAACGAAATAAAAGGGAAAAGAGGAGGATTTGATGCACCCTCAACCTACATGTATCGTTGACACCGTCTTGGGTCGTAATCGATGGTAGATTTTATCTCGAGAGGCCGTCGTCGACGAAGAAACAAAGCAACACGCGTTTTTTGACAAATCTGGACAGCAACTTTCAAACGATGATATCTCCCTCGTTTCACGACGAAAATTCGATTTAAAAGATGTTTTGAAAACTAGAAAGAGAGGAGAACAGGGATCTTAAAGCAACCCCTGCTCGTTTTGGGTTATTGGGCACGAAAAACGAGCACAAACAGAACTGGACAGACAAGAATAAACCGCGAAAACAGAGTGTATAACACTCTGTTTTTCGAGGGATTTCGTGTACTCTCAAGGGCAATTTGGCTCGTAAATCTTTGTCTAATGTGTAGATGGATGTTATGTGGTTAATTAGGAACAAGAAAATCGAGTTTTGATGGAGGTTTGATGGAGGAACGAGTTGCTTTTTGAGGAGGACACACAAACAGTTCAGTTTGTGTGTCGGTTTTGTTTAGGGTTTTTGGGAGGCAATTAGGGTTTGTTTCTGAGGTTTAAAGCGTGTGGGTGATGGTAGGATGTATGGAGAACTTAGAGGAATGAATGTATGGTGAAGGGGTGGTATTTATAAGGAGTTAAAGTAGGTTAAAAGAGAGGGAGAGGCGATCGGGCTTCATCCCGTATGGCTGCTGTCCAGCAGCTTTTGTGAGGGTTTGAGAGGGGTTTTCTTGGTGATTAAGCTAGGATAATATGGGTAAGATACTAGGGTATGCGTTAGGGTTAATGGGTACGGGTCTTGGTGGTATTTGGAGCGGGTTTTGGGCTTGGGAATTGGCACGCAAAACAGGGGGGGGGGGCTGTTTTTGTTGGGCATTTGTTTGTGGGATTTGGGACGAGAATTTGGGCCATGGATAGGGGTTCGAACTAGGGTGGATGGGTATTGGTCTAGGTTGGTTAATGTACTCGAGATTCGTGCCAATTCGTAAAGAAAACGGGCTCAAAAACCGAGCTAAAATCGAGCTCAAAAAAACAAGTTTAAAAACGAGTTTTCTTCGCTTTTTAAAATCGATTTTTCAAATCAAATAACCCATTAAAATAAATGACTTTTCAAATCAAATATACTTATAAAATGATTTTTCAAATCAAATATTTATTTTATTTTCAATAAAATAAACTTGGGAAAATAAATTCAAAATAAAATAAAATAAATTGAATTTACCTTAAAAAGCTTTAATTTAAATATCATTTAAATTAGTAAAATGAACTCACTTAAAAAAACATTAATTTAAATATCATTTAAATTAAGAAAATACTTCATCGACGACGCCCATTCTACATCGTAAAACGAGCTCCAAATAATGACAATGACAACTAAAGAATACATGTGTCCTATCATCATCGGGTGTTTGTCGGGTTCTCTATAAATTCCAATATCGACGGATACGGGTATCTCTGAGCCCCCACTTTGACCGAGGCTTGGACAAGGCGAAAGTCAAAGTATACCCCAGGTCCCTTTCGACCGGAGGATTCTTCGGGTCGTTTATAGTCCATTAGACTTGCGTATATAAGCTACTTGACCATAAGAAGAGATCATACCGAAACTTCGTTGAGGATTGACTCTTGCTTCTGTGGTGTCAAATTATCATCGTTGGTCATCGACCCATAAATTGCATATATGGTGGATTGAGCCTTATCCTTAGGCGCCTACGTATCCGTTTCTGACGGAATCAAACCCGCGTCGTAGTTCGGCAACTGCTGACACTTGCCCAAAGTTTATCATCTGCTGGCATTTGTCCAAAATTCATCATCTGTTGACATTTGCCCAAAATTTATCATCTGCTGGCGCTTGTCCGAATGGGACGGGGCTTTCCAAGGAGGTTGCCGCCGCTTTCATCATTTGCTTTCAGCTACGGAATTCTTCCATTTCTTACTCTTGTAATTGAATTGAATTCTTGGTGGATGTCATCCTCTACATCTTGATAATGGTCTCTGAAGCCAATGGCTTCAGAGCCCCCAGTTTGCAATGGCACTAAAGTCGAAGACTTTAGAGCCCCCAGTTGAAGCATATCCTGCTACATTTGAGACATAGAAAATGTACTAGCAATAATCATCACTTAAGCACATTTGGATCATCGATCTTGAAATTGGATTATTTGAAATACTGGGTCATCGACCCGAGAATTGAATTTGAAAATTTTGAATAATTGGGCCATCGACCCGAAGTTTAAATTTGACATCACTTGGTATGTTGGGCCATCGACCCTTCAAAAATTGCATTGGAAAATTTTGAATGATTGGGCCATCGACCCGCAAAGATTCTATTACTTGGATCATCTATCCACAATTCGCAAAAGGTAGTTTTTGAAATTTTGAAATTCTGAAATTTTTGAAATCGAACCTTGACGGGTGAGCATGAAATACGACACAGACACTCTGTATGACCCGTAAATAACGTGGGCGTAGCCCGCTACCGTAAAACAAAAAGGAAAATAAAACCGTAAGTGTGCACGGGCTTTAATTCAAATATGGACTTGACGAGGGTAGAAATGTAAATCGGCCGTTCCGGCGCTCCCCAAAACGCGGTGGATGTGCTAAAACCCGATGCATCGTGCCAAAGACTGGTGTGAACTGGGGCGGGCCTAAGAGGCGCGCGACCCAAGGCCCACACGGCTCAAAAAAACGGCACCCTAAGGGTGTCATCCTAGATGCTTCCTTCCCTTATACTTTCTATATATAAGGAAGAGTTGTATTGCCAAATTTATTCTGCTTTCCCCCAAACTGGTGCAAATAACATAAATCATTATGAATAATCTAGCGAGTGCTATGCGAGCGTGGGAGACAGAACTTCATGGCGCGAGAGAGACAAGAATTAAAGACCGCTCAAGCGGCGCAATTACTTCCCTTACGCCGAGATCCCCTTCAACCTCGCGTTGTTGGAACACCGCCTTAGCTATTGGGATCCTTGTAACCATGTCTTTGCTTTTCTGAGGGGAGATCCGCCTCTACCCGAAGAGTTTTACGCCCGGGAGGATGGGATGCGAGGCCATACCGGCTATACCTAAATTTCATTCGGGGTGGCGTGGAACATATCTAGAGCGCCTTGGCCTTTCCGGGACGGAGTGCGAGGGAATAGTTGCGGTGACGAAGTCAACCTTCTTGCTATTCATCGGAAATTTTGTATCTTGCGAAACAGGTACTTTTTGCGCAGATCTTTGCCAGCGGGGCCTTTGGATTGATCATGTTACACCTTTATGTCTTCGAAGGTAGGATGAACAAAACAACTTGTGTAGGACAAGCGAAGCTTTTGTCTATTGTGTCTCAGATGGAAACGGGACATAACCCTTCATGGATTATTCTCGCTGAAACCCTCCGGGTTTAGATGCTAAGAAAATGAACCCTGGTGCCGATTGGTCGGGATGCTCCCGTCTATTGCAGGTAACAAAATCTATTCTCCGGATTTCGCATCCTTGATTAATTTTCCTTTTATCACAATTCTTGCGTTGTTGCCACGTTTTTGTTGCATTACGCCACGATTTTGTCACGATTTTGTTGCATTACGCCACGATTTTCTTTGATATTACACACGATTTTTTGTATTACGCCACGATTCCGCCACAATTCCGTTTTTTTCCTTCTTTTTTTTTTTTTTCTTTCGTTTTTTTTTGTCACGTTTTTTTCTCTTTTTTTTTCTTTTTTTTCTTTTTTTTTTTTTTTTCGTCTTTTTCATGTTTTTTTTTTCTTTTTTTTTTTTTTTTCAGGTGTGGCTTTGCGAGAGATTTTGGCTCTTCGCCCCGCCGTATGAGCCCGGCTCGTATCTCGCTCGTATGCTGACTATGCGTGCCAAGCGGTATGAAGACGAGCATCAAAATGACCTTGCCTATTGGCGAAACAAGGCGACGAAGGGGAAGGTCGCCCTCTTTCTTGGTTCATGCCTTGGCTTCGCCTCAAATCCTTTACTATCCTTAGGAAGATGACAAGACCCGACGTTTGCAACTCGGGTTTAGAGAGGTCTATTCACATTTACCCCGACCGCGTCTGCGTCGGATGGGCCGTAGACAAATAATTCCCAAGTGTGAGGTCATTGCGGGACGAGCAAAAGAGCGAATTCCTCTATATGTGATGATTGGCTCAAGAGGTGGCACCAAAGGCGTCTTTGGTATGTATCTGCGCGCCCTCGGACTACCTGGGTATCCCCGTCTTATACTAAATGGCTTAAAGAGAAGACCGAATCGGGTAAGGACTTGTGTCGGAAGGATGAGCTTGTCGACATCAAATATTATGACAAAAGCGAAACTTGATCGCGACTTCTTTGTTAACGATCTTTCGTCGCATCGGACACGAAACTAAGACCGAGAAGACTCTAAGACTGACTCAAAGGCGACAGGTGTGTGGAAACGGTTGGGTTCAAAGGCACACTCGGGCTCAGCCTTGGAGGGGAGGCTTGGTCCTCGCTTGAGTGTAAAAGATAGGCTGGGCCCTCGGGAGGAAATGACGATTCCTCCTAAGAAGCGCGCTAGACAGAACGCAACTACCCCTCCTCCGCAGGAGCCTCGGTCACGTGACCCAAAAGGCAAAGGGAAAAAGAAGATGTAGGAGCCTTCGACTCCAATCTATTATTTAATACTACTACTTATTATTTGTTGCTAGCTGTTTTCCTTTTTCTTTTGAAGGATGTAATGGGCATCGCCCGATCTTTAATAAGACTTACTATCTATTAAAATTCCCGGTTTTCGCATAAAATTTCATTTTATTCAAGGAAGGGTCGGTTGTACTCTTTTAAAGAGCGCCTACGTATCGTTATCAACGAGAATCAAACCGAGCTCGTAGTTCCACAAAACAAACGCGCTACAATCATCGATTTATAACGCACAAAAAGCAACGAAGCAAAAGTGCCGCGGCCTAGACTCGCTCACGAGCACCGCAATTCAAAATTTTATTTTACGACATTGAGAATGAGTTCTACGGATAGTATTTCTTGATTGATCCAAATTCGTCGGATTCGCAAAGTCATTTCCATCTAGATCAATCGGTTTGACTACGCCTCCCGATAATATTTTCTTTACTGTGTAGGGGCCGGCCCGATTCGGCTTGAATTTTCCCCTCGGGTCGATTGGTAGTAAAGCGCGCCTGAGATTTTAGGACCAAATCCCCATCCTTTATTCCTCGAGGTTTCACCTTTTTGTTAAACGCTCTTTGTATCCTTTTCGGATAGAGTTGAACATGGTGCAACGCATTTAACCGTCGCTCGTCGAGCATGACCAAGGAATCATACCTGGCTTGCAGCCAGTCGGCTTCAGGGACCTGACTTTCTAACATAATCCTTAAAGAAGGTACCTCTAATTCGATAGGCTGGACTGCTTCCATCCCATATATCAAATAGAACGGAGTTGCTCCAGTGGCTGTGCGAATAGACGTCCTGTATCCCCATAGTGCGAACGGTATCTTTTCTGGCCATTCGCGATAATTGTCAGTCATCTTTCTGAGAATCACAGTGATTGTCTTGTTAGCGGCTTCCACCGCCCCATTTGTTTGAGGTCGATAAGGGGACGACTTGTGGTGTTTGATTTTATACTTTTTAAGTATTACGACAGTTTCGGCCTGGAAGTGAGTGCCATGGTCGCTAATGAGCTCATGCGGCACCCCGTATCTGCAAATGATTTCATTCTGAATGAACTTTGCTACCTGCTTTGCTTGTAGAACCTTGTATGATTTCACTTCTACCCACTTCGTGAAGTAATCGATGGCGACTAACATGAAACAATGCCCACCTGTTCCAGATGGGTTGACTTTTCCAATAATGTCGATTCCCCATGTTGAGAAAGGCCATGGTGATGTCAAAGTATATAACAGTGATGGCGGCACATGCTGTATGTTTGCGAAGATTTGGCAATTATGGCAATGTTTGACATATTGGCGACAATCTGTCTCCATCGTGGTCCAATAATACCCTAATCTCATGATTTTACGAACCAGCATATGGGCATTCATGTGTGGGCCACACTCTCCGTCATGGACTTCTTCCATGACTCTTTTCGTGATTGGTGAGTCTATGCATCGTGAAGGATATTTTGCGCGGTCTTTTTGTACAATTGTCCGTCATTGGTTCTAACGAACTGAGCGGCTAGCATTCGAATAGCGCGCTTTCCGCGGTTATCCATGTCGGGTGGATACTCTCCTGATTCTTTAAATTTCAGAATAGCATGATACCAAGGTTCGGCCTCGGTTTCTTCTGTGTCTCCGATTACATTAACATAAGCAGGTGATGATCTTCGTTCGACACATATCGGCATAGTATCCATATGATCAGGTATGTTGATCAGAGCAGCTAGTTTTGATAGTGCATCAGCAAACTGGTTTTCGTCTCTGGGGAGGTGCACATACTTGACCTCGGTGAACAACTTTTCTAGTTCTTCGATTTTTGCTTGGTACGAAGCCAAGCTATCACTTCGGGTTTTCCACGTCCCGGCCACTTGATTGATCACTAATGACGAGTCCCCATGTACTACAAGCTTTTTGATGCCTAACTCGAGAGCACTGTGCAAACCGAGTAGGCATGCTTCATATTCAGCCGCGTTATTAGTGACGTTAAAGTCCAACTTGATCGAAATAGGAACATGTTTACCTTCCGGTGAAATGAGTAAAACTCCTATCCCGTATCCCCTATAGTTTGATGCTCCATCGAAATAGAGGTCCCACGTATCATGGTCTATGTGAACGATATCTTCGTCGGGAAACGACCATGTATCCACAACCTCAGTTTCTTCTATCGGGTTATCCGCGGGAAATCCGCAACCGCCCTTCCCTTTATCACTTTTAGCGGTACATATTTCAGGTCGAACTCGGAAAGCATTAAAGTCCATCTTGACACCTCCCCGTTCGAACTTGTTTTTCAAACAAGTATTTGATTGGGTCCATCTTCGAGTGGATGCGAGACACTATGATCGAGCATGTAGTGCCGTAACTTCTTTGTCGCCCATACTAAAGCCAAACATGTTTTTTCGAGTTGAGTATACTTGATTTCATACTCCAAGAACTTTTTACTAATGTAGTAAATCGCTCTTTCCTCTTTATCGATTGTCTGCGCTTGACATTGCCCCCATTGCGGTATCCGTGATCGTAAGATACAATAAAAGTGGTAGCCAGTGTTGGTGGGCCGAGCACGGAGGGGAAGATAGTATTTCTTTGATCTTATCGAACGCAGCTTGACAGTGATCATCCCATACGACGTGTTCCCCGACCTTCAATTTCTTGAAAATTGGTTCGCATATCATAGTTAGCCTTGCCACGAACCGACTTATATATTGGATTCTTCCCAGGAAACCTCGAATTTCCTTCTCGGTTTTCGGGTGAGGCATTTCCATTATGGCCTTTATTTTCGATGGGTCCACCTCGATGCCACGGTGGCTAACGATGTGACCCAACAGTTTGCCGGATGTGACTCCGAATGCGCATTTTTGTGGATTCAACCTCATGTTATACTTTTGATCGCTCGAAGAATTTGCGTAGCGTACCAAGGTGGCCATCACGCTCCTTTGACTTGACAATCATGTCGTCGACATAAACCTCGACTTCCTTGTGCATCATATCATGTAGCAATGTTGTCGCGGTCCTCTGGTATGTAGCCCCTGCGTTTATCAACCCAAAAGGCATTTGCGTGTAGCAATAGGTTCCCATTGCGTTCGAACGCAGATCTTATGCATATCTTCTTTCGCCATCTTGATCTGATTATAACCGGCGTATCCATCCATAAAGGATAGTAACGCGTGTTTTGCCGTGTTGTCAACCAGGATGTCGATGTGAGGTAATGGGAAATCGTCCTTCGGACTTGCCTTGTTTAAATCCCGGAAGTCGACACAAACCCGAACTTTACCATCTTTCTTAGGCACTGGTACGACGTTAGCCACCCAGTCCGAGTATTCTGACACCTTGATGAACCCAGCTTTGAGTTGCTTGTCGATTTCTTCTTTGACTTTCAGAGACCAATCTGTATGCATTTTGCGTAGTTTCTGCTTGACCGGCTTATATCCCGGCTTGATTGGGATCCTGTGCTCCGCAATTTCTCTATCAATGCCTGGCATGTCTTTGTAGGACCATGCGAAAACATCTTTGAACTCATGTAACAACCCAATGAATCCTTGTCTCTCGGTGGGACTTAAAGTAGTTCCTATTTTAAGCTCCTGTGGTTCTAAGGTTGTACCTACATTAATGGTTTCGGTATCTTCGATGATCGAAGTTTTCTGTTCGTACTCTTCCAACCCTTTTATCAACTGTAGAGGTGGTTCCATTTCTTCTTCTTCTTCTTCTTCTTCGACCAACTGTTCATCCTCGACCTCAGTCTCAATGTCATTATTAAAACAATCATTTTCAAAGTTTGAATTGCAATGCAAGTAAGACAAGTCGTAAGCAAACTGGTTCATATTATTATTGATTTGAAATTGCGCGAAATGCGCTAACATTTGAGCCAACCGATCGATCGAGCTCGGTGGCGAGATAGGGGTATTCGGGACAGGCCCGGAATACCACCATTAGGAAAAGGTGCATAGGAAGGGAAAGCTAGGGGAGGGGTATTTTCAACACCTGACTCCTTAGACTCAATCTTAGGACCTAACTCAGACTCAGACTCAGACTTCGACTCAGACTCAGAATCGGTAACATCATCTGGCTTGAACATCTCTCCTTCTCCCGTTGTCAACTTGAAAAGAAGTCCTTTGTTGTCAGTCCACTTGATTGTTTTCCGCCATCCCGTGTTGGTCCTAAGAGGATCCACATCGGTGATGAGGGTAGATGGGTCGAACCGCTCGCTTCTCAGGATCATACTTACCAACTCTTCGTTTGGTATTGGTGATTTCTTTTCTTCACCGAAAAGAAAACCCATAGCTTTCTCGTCACTTATTGGATCCGGTTTGGTTTCTACTGGCATCACGGTCAGAATGTCTTCAGGGATGTAGTAGCAATCTTGGAATACTTCGATTCTTGGGACCATAAGGTTCTTCTTTGGGTCAAAGATAGGTTCGGGGAAGTCCATGCAAGGGAGTTCTTCCCCAGCTTTCACGAAGTGACCGTTTAGAGTTAGGTGATACGGTCCCATTTTAATATCTCGATCTTCGATCGTTCTTCCCCTCTTTTCCCGTAGATCTTTCTCAGTGGGCTCATATCCAAGCCCGAAAGTTACTCCCTTGGCTATTGGTGGTTTCAACTCAAATTTACCCTCCTTTCTAGGGTATAAAGAGAAACCGAAGTATTTCCCAGTCTTGAGAATCACTTCGCAGGCATGGCTTCCCGTGTATAGATCCATATTCTCTGCTTCGGAGTTCAGCTCGATCATGTTGACAATCTCGAAACCACATGCGTCATTAGTAGCTTCGACTCTCACTTCGGAAGTAATGTCTCCTCCTGCTACAGTAATTGGCGTGGCGTCAATGGTGATGGTTTTGCCATTGAGTGGGACCTTGATCTTTCAATGCAGCGTTGATGTTACGGCCTTCGCGGCATGGATCCAGGGCCTTCCCAACAGTAAGTTGAAGGATGAGCATATGTCAATTACTTGGCAACTTATTTTCTTTTCCACTTGCCCAGTCTGTACTACCAGGTCGACAAGTCCACTCACTCGACGCACGGTGCCATCGAATGCCCGAATCGTCCGCGTAGTGGGGATGAAGTCATTCTTCTCCAAGCCCAGAATATGCGCCGTTTTCAGAGGGAGTACGTTGATGTACCGATCCGTCGTCAACCAAGGTCATAGGGATGTGCTTGTTGAGACACACGGTAGCAATATAGAGGGCCAGGTTATGTCGAGGCCCGAACGGTGGCAGATCTTCGTCGGAGAATGTCACGGCGTTGGTAATCCGAGGCCGATTCTCGGGGCGTGTGAGTGACCATGTCCGCAGGAGTAGTATTTGACGACACGGTCATGTTCATCAAAGCTTGTAACAAAGCTTGACGATGTTCGAAAGAGCTCAAGATAAGTTGCCAGATAGATACGTCGGCCTTAGTCTTTTGGAGTTGCTTGATGAGGGAAGCCTCGGAGGTCGACCCTTCACCAAGAACTTCGACCACTACCGGCTCTTTGAGAGGCGTCTTGTTCGGGGTATCTTTAGCTTTCTCCACACGATACGGGCATCCGGATCTAGTCAAATGGTTTGACTCTAGGGCATCTTGCCTCACCTTTAAGATTTCTTCTTGGGTGTGAGGAATTGTCGCACCTTTGACGAGGTAAACATCATCCTCGTCATCAGCCCAAACGCCATTGATTTCATTGCCGCTTCGGAGTATGTAAGGAGTACAATCGACAACAAAATCCCCGAATGTAATCTCGTTTCTCGAGCTTGGTAAGAATTCGGAGCAATCCACGAATATTCTTCCGACGAAAACCCCTTTTAGACGACATGGGCGGATCAAGTGAGAGTAATCGACACTATCTTCGGTAGAGACAAAGTTAGTGTGGTCGCCAAACGGATTGGTGACGTTGTTGGGCTTTATGGCCGGGATTGGGAGCGTTCCGTTCTCAATCATATCTTGAATTTCGTGCTTTAGTCTAAAGCACCTTTCGGTATCGTGTCCCTTCCCTTGATGAAAGGCACAGTAGGCATTCGGTTTGTACCATTTGCCTTGTTGTTCAGCAGGTGGATCCGGAGTTGGACCAATGGGCTTCAACTTTCCTTGGGCCATGAGCCTTTGGAGAGCATAGGCGTAAGTGCACCCGATATCGGTGAATACCCTCGGAGCTTGGCGCGGAGGCCTTTTTGACTGTCCATCTAAGAGATTGACAGTTTCAACAAAGTGGGCCGCTGCGGGCGCTTTTGCTTTAGATGACGAAGCCCCTTGGTATCCCTTTGGCTTCTCAGCTTCAGCAATTCGGACATCGTCCTCTACCTTTATCCCGATCCTTATCAATTCTTTGAAAGAACCAAAATTCTGGTATTTCAGAGCATTACGGTAAACAGGTCGTAAATTCTTCACGAACTTATCTACCATTTCAACTTCATCAGGCTTCTTAGCTAGTTTTACGCTTTCAGCGCGCCATCTTGCGAGGAATTCAGTAAAGCCCTCTTTCTCCTTTTGTGTCATAACCTCCAAAGTTCTTATGTTGGTTTGAATCTCAACATTGTCCGCATAGTGCTTACAGAACTCCACCGTAATATCTTCGAAAGTGGGGAAGTTCTTGAGGTCAAGATTATAGAACCACGCCTTCGGGTGTTCGCCCAGAGATTGGGCGAAAATTTCAGAGAGCATATCAGCAGGTACTCCCTTCAGTGCTAAGTACCCTTTATAGGCCTTAACATGGTGGACTGGATCTTCGGTGCCCTTGAACTTTGGGATGTCAGTGAGTACCATGTTCGTGGGCAACTTATCCTGAACTGGGGCATAGGCCCTAGCATTCTCATAGTGAATGTTCTTCCCCTGGGAGAGTTTCAAACGGTCTTCGATGAACTTGAACCGTTTTTCCAGATCAGTCAGTGGTGGAGGGGAATCTTCACCCAGCTTAGATTCGATTGCATCCATTCGGGTCATCATGAGGTTCACGGCCTCAGTAAGCTTGTTAACAGCATCTTCCATTGCTTGACGTCGGGTTTTTGGCGGCCTTTCTACAAGAAAACCCCGTACTGAGTCAAAATTTAAAGTAAGAGCCCCTGCACACTTAAGGACACGACCCCTACTTGACTCAAACAAAGACTCGACTTGAGATTGACTAACCAAAGGTTCGACTCACGGTTGGATCTAGACCTTGGTTCATTTTAGACTCGACAAAACAACATGACTCAAACTGTCATAGCACGATTCTAAACTGGACTCGGTGTGACTAAACCCGTGATTGGACTAACATAGCCCATAGGTTCGAGTGAAACGCCCTAAATGGCCTAGCTTGGGCGTTTTTGTGGACTATCCTAGACCAAAAGGTCGACCAACATGACTCAAAGCCCAAGAGGTGAGCTTGGGTGACCCAACAAGGTCGTGTTCTAGACTCTTAGAACGAAACACACCCGGCCTAACACGGCCATGACCCGGACACGACTTGACGCATTTCATGCTTGGTTGAGGTTCGAGATGAATTTTGGATTGATTTTGAAAAACGAAGGATTGATTTGAAAATGAGATTTGAAATGGGCAAAGATGCGGCTATAAGAGCTCATTTTGGCCGAAATTTCTAGTCCTATTTGGGCAGCATTCCGCGTTTTTAAAACCATGCTATTTTGAAAGTAAGTTGTTCAAAAGTTCGGTTTTGAAAAGGACCTGGGAAATTTCGAAAAAGACTCGGGAAAGCAAATTGCACATTGTCATTCTCATGTTATAAGGATGTATGCTCCTAGACATCTCTAAGTCTCGGCAAGTCTTCTACAAGAAGGTCTATGCCCTCCATCCTTTTGCGGTCTTATAGAGCAAGGTGTCTTAAGGTAAAGTACCTAGAAGATCGTCCCCACCATCAAGAACCACGCGAGGCGAAGTGGAAGCGAGCAATGTGCAGCTTCCTAGCATAGTGGGACGTCGCCCCCACGCATCACGAAGAAACGCCCCGGGACGGCCCGGCAAGTCCTTAAGGGTTTATGCATGAATCGTAGCACTATGAGTAATGTTTTACTTTCCAACACTTTTTTTTCAAGTTTCACCTCGGAGGAAAAGACCCTAGAAACACAGTGTAACTAGTCCTCTTTTCCCACGTGAGTCGCCAAATCGTGGACAAGGCCCTCGGGGGCTCGCGTCCGCGGGATCCACACTGGCATAATCGACTCGAGGTTCTTTCGAATCGAATTAAGACAAATTAGAGTCGCCACCAAGTTTTTTGGGAACTTGGAACCGTTCAAGTCAACTTTACACCTTTCATCGAAAAGCATAAAGCCAATCGACTACGAGTGATTAAAGATAAAGACTTGTACCCTATATCACTCGATTTGAATGACTCTCGTAATCCAATGGTATTTAGACGGATCCACAAACCATAGATCTTGAGTAAGGGGTGAGGGTACGTGTTGGGAAGCCCATAAGGACACCCAACCCCGCCCGTCAATAACGGCCTCTACTAAGTCAAGTGTCGGATTTCAAACAAGGTCATAGCTACTACGATGTATGATATGCAAACGTTGTTTTAACCCTATCATGTGACAACAATTTCTATGTCGTTTTAGATGCAACTAAACTAACTTTGTCAAAGTTGTAATTTAGCATGTGGGTTGATTGATCTAGCAGCATTCAAACGAAACAAACAAGGCTTGATGGGGAATGGGGGAGCCGTTGGGATCTACCTATTACAAACCAGGCATTTCATGCCGACACAACAACAAATTAAAGATACAACTCGATCTAAATACAAAACTATACACACGATGCAATACACGGCCATTTGGCCTAGAAAACCGTGCACAAGAGGGGTGACTCACGGCCTACATGACACACGGCCTTGGGTCACTCCTCGTGATGTGTGCTTTCGCTTAATCTCATCGAATTAGACATAGGGCTATGCACCAAAGCATGCATTAGCATAAACCGGGCCATGTTGCTTTAAACAACATGCGGTTTACTACGCTCCTACAAGCATTGGGGAACAACCGTCTAACCAAACAAGACTAAGGTTTTTTCTGAAGAGGTTTTGACTCAATAAAAGAAAGCTAACTCGAAGATTACAACTCGATAAACAAACTATAAATTTCAAGCTACAAAACAACAAAGAACAAATGATAAACAAGGAAAGAAAAACGAAATGAGAAAGACGGGAGACACGACCCACTCACGCCCCAAACCAACGGCCACCCTCACGGCCAAGACAAGGCCAACCTAGTTCCTAGGTTAGGTTCATTGGTTAGATCGAATGACTGCGAAACGGATTAGAAAACGAATTAGAAAACAAGTTATAAAACAGGTTGATCGATTGAGAAGAAACGCGCGAGTGTGTTATTCTACGCGGCCTAAAGGGTCCAATTAGGTCAGATATCATAAGATTAATGCTTACTCGTCGAGTGTTAATAGGAAGGTGCTAATCACGCACTCCTATGCTAGCGAGAAATCAAGTGAAAAGAAAGATGTATTCAATTAGGTTATAGAATTGTTAATCGATTTTTAAAGCTATGTCGATGCCACCTAACATGTCTAATTAGGTTATTAAATTAATCTAATGTCATCTAAATACGTCATATGTTAACAATCAGAGGTTAAACTAACATACAACGGATCCTAGGGTGTGTCGAATTGGCCGAAATAACAAAGGGGTCAAAAGCGAAGAGCGAAGTTAGAAATTCGTTTATTTATGCCCTACCTTGAACACGAGGATATGTAAATGAGACGGGGGTGTACGACCGACTGAAGTAGCGGTTTATTTTCCCATCTCAAGTCAACGCGGGTGTTCATGGTGGTACTTTAACTCATACTCGGACTAAACTAATTTCATAGTTAATTAAATGATAAACAAAACGATAAACGAAATAAAACGAGACAATAAAAAACAAACATAAAACAAACGAAATAAAAGGGAAAAGAGGAGGATTTGATACACCCTCAACCTACATGTATCGTTGACACCGTCTTGGGTCGTAATCGATGGTAGATTTTATCTCGAGAGGCCGTCGTCGACGAAGAAACAAAGCAACACGCGTTTTTTGACAAATCTGGACAGCAACTTTCAAACGATGATATCTCCCTCGTTTCACGACGAAAATTCGATTTAAAAGATGTTTTGAAAACTAGAAAGAGAGGAGAACAGGGATCTTAAAGCAACCCCTGCTCGTTTTGGGTTATTGGGCACGAAAAACGAGCACAAACAGAACTGGACAGACAAGAATAAACCGCGAAAACAGAGTGTATAACACTCTGTTTTTCGAGGGATTTCGTGTACTCTCAAGGGCAATTTGGCTCGTAAATCTTTGTCTAATGTGTAGATGGATGTTATGTGGTTAATTAGGAACAAGAAAATCGAGTTTTGATGGAGGTTTGATGGAGGAACGAGTTGCTTTTTGAGGAGGACACACAAACAGTTCAGTTTGTGTGTCGGTTTTGTTTAGGGTTTTTGGGAGGCAATTAGGGTTTGTTTCTGAGGTTTAAAGCGTGTGGGTGATGGTAGGATGTATGGAGAACTTAGAGGAATGAATGTATGGTGAAGGGGTGGTATTTATAAGGAGTTAAAGTAGGTTAAAAGAGAGGGAGAGGCAGTCGGGCTTCATCACGCATGGCTGCTGTCCAGCAGCTTTTGTGAGGGTTTGAGAGGGGTTTTCTTGGTGATTAAGCTAGGATAATATGGGTAGGATACTAGGGTATGGGTTAGGGTTAATGGGTACGGGTCTTGGTGGTATTTGGAGCGGGTTTTGGGCTTGGGAATTGGCACGCAAAACAGGGGGGGGGGGCTGTTTGTTGCGGGCTGTTTGTGAGGGATTTGGGACGAGAATTTGGGCCATGGATAGGGGGTTCGAACTAAGGTGGATGGGTATTGGTCTAGGTTGGTTAATGTACTCGAGATTCGTGCCAATTCGTAAAGAAAACGGGCTCAAAAACCGAGCTAAAATCGAGCTCAAAAAACAAGTTTAAAAAACGAGTTTTCTTCGCTTTTTAAAATCGATTTTTCAAATCAAATAACCCATTAAAATAAATGACTTTTCAAATCAAATATACTCATAAAATGATTTTTCAAATCAAATATTTATTTTATTTTCAATAAAATAAACTTGGGAAAATAAATTCAAAATAAAATAAAATAAATTGAATTTACCTTAAAAAAGCTTTAATTTAAATATCATTTAAATTAGTAAAATGAACTCACTTAAAAAAACATTAATTTAAATATCATTTAAATTAAGAAAATACTTCATCGACGACGCCCATTCTACATCGTAAAACGAGCTCCAAATAATGACAATGACAACTAAAGAATACATGTGTCCTATCATCATCGGGTGTTTGTCGGGTTCTCTATAAATTCCAATATCGACGGATACGGGTATCTACAAGATGAAAAAATGGAAAAATGTCGAATGAATGAATGGAAAAAAAAAACAAGTTCCAAAAAGAATGGGAATTTGAGTTGTCAATTCACAAAGAAGAAGAGATTTTGAAGTAACTTCCACGTCCAAATGAAATTTTTGGGAAGTTCACTTATGATTTGTATTGAGTAGTAGCAAATTTTCTGTTTTTCGCTCAATTTTTGTCAATTGATTATGGGTTGGGTTTTGGATTGAGCATTCATGCACACTTTGGCTAGTTGTTAGCTTGACATAGCTCCACTTTCCATAATACATTTGTTCCCCCTTCTAACCTATTTCAATAAACCTTCTTCTTGCCATTAGCTTCTTTCTATGCTTGAATTATTGAGTGTTTTGACTTGTGGTTTTGAAATGACTACCATATTAGATTGCGGGCTCACTCTCATGAGTCGAGGATAGATGAGTGCTACTCATACAAATATTCTTCCACATATAAATGAGTATTGAGTGAATCGTGAGAGTCCAAAATCAAAAGATCATGCAATGGCCGAAAAGTTCATTTAAAATCATTCATTCTACGCCGCCATGTAAATCTCATCCATGTTTATGCATTATCTTTATGCTCATGTTGTTTCGGAATTTGAGTCATTATGTTTATTGGTTTGTTTTGGGATTACGCTGATGGTATCAAGTTATACCTCGCAAGTGCACGATTTTATCGTTGTACACTCTAGAGGGTCGATCCCACAAGGAGTAAGGGTGATTACTAATTGTCTATATTCTTGAGCTTAGCTAAGTCGATATAAAACAAGAGGGTGGTAACAAACTAGCACTAAACTAACAAATTTAAAGACTATAAACTAGACAAGATAAGAACAAGATAAAAGATAAAGGATAGATCAAATAAAGAGAAGGACTAGAACTCGGTTCGACCATGAATATGAGTAATTCCACATACTAATCGTCTCGGCTAATCAAAAGGGGTAGGTAGGTAAGGGGGAGATGGCTCTAATTCGCCTAAGACCTCCCTCTCGGGTTCGAAATAGGACACTAGCTACCCCGATTAACCCCCCTCTCGGGTTCGAAAGCCGGTATCCCTAATTCAAAACCCGACAACCCCAAGAACATGCATTTTCCCAAGGAGGTCAAGTAAATGGTCAAGGTCATTAAACCCTCATCGTATTCCGGGTCATCCCACTCCCTCTCTCGAGGGTCGATTTCAAACACTAATCTAGAGGCACCCTCCCTCGGTTCTCCCTTTCGGTCTCAACCTTAGTCGGTGACAAGGGTCGGTTCCCAAATATCCAACTAACGACCTAACCAACTCTCGTTGGTGGGCAAGGGTCAAAAGTCGACAATACCCAAGGACCAAACCTTAAACATGCAATTCCTCTAAACTACCCTCACCAATTTCCTCCAACTAATTAGCCTTAGTGATAATTAATTAGTGAAATTACCCATACCGAGTCAAACCGAGTCCTAGAAGGAGACTACTCACTAATCATGTTGTTAAAGGCAAAATAAACAATAAAGATGGAGTCTTTAAACATAAACATGGGTGGAAGATGAATTCTACTTCTAAACATGCAACAACCCAACAATAATTATGAAGAAAGGTGATTTAATCTAATAACAAGGTTTAGTAAACTAAAAGACACAATCTTTAACCCAATACACTCAAAGATTGAATCTTTGAGTGTAAATAACAAGGATGAGCAAAAGAAAGAGAATCAAAGAGAAGATGAACAATGAAAAGATGAACAATGGTGAAAACAAGAACAGTCGAACAACAAAGATGCAAATTTAATATAAACAATCAAACAAACTTGAAGGAAAAACAAATGTAAACAAATGAAAATAGAGAGAGAAATAATACCAATCAAATAGCAAGAAAGGAATTAGGATAGAAAAATAAAGAAGGAGGAACCTTCAATCTTCTTACAACCCAACTCCAATTACTAATCAATTGAAGAACTTGTCTAATTAAGGAATGATTAATTAAAAGATTAACAAGGTTTGAAGCTTTGAAAGGGAAATAAATTCAGATCTGGGAATGTGTGTACAAATGGTTAAGGGAGGGGGTATATATAGTTTCCACCAAGATTAGGATAGGATTCGAAATGGGCTTTAAAAGACGACTTTGCACTCCCGGCCGATCAACCGGCCGCCGGTCCTCTGGCCGGCTGGGAGGTTCCTGGAAGTTGAATTAACATTTTAAAGTCATCAGGTATGCTTGGCCGGTCAACCGGCTGCCGGTCCCTGACCGGCTGGGGCACCTTTGACTTGGAACTTGACTTTTAGCCTTTGGGGGAACTCCCAGCCGGCTGGCCGGCTGCCGGTCTTTTGACCGGCTGGGAGATTCCTGTATCTTTCTTCAAAAATTTGTGTTTTCAGCTTGAACGTTCTCCCAGCCGGCTGGCCGGCTGCCGGGCCACCGGCTGGGAATACCTCTTTGCTTGGTTTCAGCTTCAGTTTTATATATCTGCACTCCCAGGCCTACCGGCTGGGGATGCTTCCTCAGCTTCATTTCCTTCTACTTCCAATGCATAGCCAAGTCAACCCGTCTTCCTTGCTTCGTTTCACCCGTTCCCGCCTCAATTTCTGCATGTAGGCCAAAATGTCATAGTAAAGGGAATCGGGACACAAAACACGAGAAAGGACGATCAAAACTGACTCAAATGGAGTCGGTTGGCATGAAAATAGAGGGGAAAAAGGCGTAAAAGGATCCTATATCAAACCTCCCCACACTTGAACCTTACTCGTCCCCGAGTAAGTCCTCAACTAATGTAAAACTAAGATAAATATGGAGAGTGGGTGCACAATATAAGCACCACTCAACAATGCTACTAATTAAGCCGATCGAGTATTAGCGCACTCAACGCCCCTTCAACTCGCAATTTGACACTTATGAGGGAAGAGTGCCCTATTGCAAGGCAAGTTGGGTCTTGCTACAAAATTTTTGACACATCCATCATGAAAGCACGTAATCAATAAATAGAATGCATCTAACAAAATGATCCACTTTCCTCATCTAAGTGGCCGAATTTTTCAAACAACAGAACACGGTCTTGGTCGGGAGTACCGTCTCAGAAGTGCCAATTGAGGTGCCAACCCCCTAAGCGTGACTAAAGCAACCCTTGTGTGACCAATGCTCAAGAAACAAATTCAAGAGCGGGGAAAGGGGAGAAAGGGCAAGACCGCCGAGAATTACAAAACCGACACGAGATTCAACCAAAGGACCCATGACTAAGGGGACCAAGGCAACGACATCCTCACGGTTTTCACTCGTCACTCAATGAAAGAACAGGGTGATTTTTGTGACCAATAGTAACCAAAATCACTCAACTAACTCAACTAGCGAAAACGTGCCCGCAATCTAATGTGTAAGACCGTCCTATGTCCGATGAAATGCAACAATGGTAGAGTGCACACAAAAATGAAGCAAGGGTTAAAACGGGGCTAAGGAGAAGGTCGAAACGGGATTGGTGCAAGCACCGTTTGGACATGTGGAGCTCAAATCAAGAATTATCGACACATCACATCCCATTTCTTATTGCAACACATGAGACACGTCTATGCCCTAACATAGCATTGATGACCAAAACTATGCAAAAATTGCATAAACCCAACTCAAATAGGAAAAATTTGATAAAACTCCTCTTATTTCAACAAATGGTAACGTCTACACCGTAACAATGGCTCGATTTTCAAAGCCATGCAAAAAATGTGTAAACCCGACTCATCTTTGGAAAAACATCAGTTTGCCCTTTTTATTTAGCAACGGCTTTTTCTACCCCATTTAATGATGAGGAGGGGTGTTGCTTGCCTTTTTCTTTCCCTTATAACATATATACAACACGACTCACTATTTTTTTGATTTTTTTTATAACATTTTCACTTTTCTATTTTTTTTTTCCAAAACCACTTATTTAACTACAACGCCAAATTCACATCAAATTCCGATCCATGTGGACGTGCATGTCATCCACCATCACGACCCAAATCACCTCCTACAACACAACTACAAAAACCGACCAATTCTTGATTAAGGAAGGGTGGTTATGGGAATGTAGCTATTTCGGTGGGTTTGCCAAATGAAAAGGCTAAGCTCAAAGGGGGTGAATCAAAAAGGGAAACGATGTAGGGGAGAAAACAAGGCTATTTGGCTATGTGAGGTTCATAAAAAATGATTTTTGCTTCATATCATGTGCACAAAAATGTAATGCAATTTCACGGTCTAAGGACGATGCGACACACTTATGCGTAATAATGTGACACGCCTCGCGAGGAGACCTACTCTCGAACCTAGATGAGGGCGGGGTATGAATGTACCCACCCTAGGAGACTCTACCCTTACTTTTGAGTAGCTAAGTCGAGCCTAAAGTCTAGTCTACGGCCCTTGTTCTCACAAGATCGGTCCAAACTCATTGGTCAAGCCCGCCTCCCTCGGCTAACTAAGAGGCCACGGGTGCGAGTCACGAGGAGGGGAAAGGCACAATTGGACACAATAGTTCATCATGGGGGTACTTGGTTCCCTTCCTTGACCATGTTCTTTCTCAAAAATTTATATACAAACTCAATGCAACATGAAGGAAAAAACAACACATATTTACATGTGAACAAATGCAAGCAAGAAAAGGGAATAAACATAAGGTAAACATGCAACAATTTGAACTAATCCTAGCAGCACATCAACACCAACAATCCACAAGTTCCCCAAGGGAACATCCAAGGCACAAAATCTCATTCTCCTTCATATATACAAGATACAAAAAGAAAGAACGGAAAAGGAGTAAGAGATTAGAACGAGTTTACCAAGCGACTTCTAGCTCCTTTTTGCCTCAAATGGTCGATGTCTATGCCAAAGGTTAGCCAAACATATATATACAATGCAATATTTTTGAATTTTTCAGAAATTTTTCACTTTTTAGGCATTTTATCAAAATTATAAGCATTTACAAATATAAACAAATATTCACAAGAGTGGATATTTCCCTCCCCACACTTGAAATGTACATTGTCCTCAATGGACAAAAGCATAGGGAGTGAATACGAAAAAGAAAGGAACATATTTTTGAATTTTTGAATTTTCAAAAGAAAAATAACATATTTTTTTGGGATTTTTTGTTTTTGAAAAATTAAAAAGACATATTTTTGTTGATTTTTAATATATGAATTTCCTCCCCACACTTATTTATTTACATTACTTCCAAATGGAAATAAATGTGTGGAGGAAATTAAAATGAAAAGACATGTTTTTGGGTTTTTCTCATATTTTTTTTAGGCCCTCCCCACACTTATTTATAGACATGGGAGGGCAATGTAGTGAAATAAATTAACATGTTTTTGGTTGGTTTTAGTCATTTTTCAAATTTTTAGTTGGTTTTTATTTTGAAAATGCAATGCATGCTCTATTCTATATGCTATATTTAAATGACAATGCAAGGTATACTAAGTGAATGCAATGTATAAATGTGACAATATATTACATAATTGAAATCTAATGCAATCCTATATGAATGCAACTAAGTGAATTTCTAACTAGATGCATGCGAGAAATGAAACGTGAATGAGGGAATTTGGATTAAGGGAAGAGGTATACTTGTCAATTTGGATTGAAAGGGAGGGAGTGGAGACCTCATTACTAGGCTCTACTCATACTCTTCATCACCATCACCATCATCATTGCCATCATCATCACCATCATCATGACTCACCCCGAATTCGGACTCACGGATGAAATCGTCCGTGTTCAAAGGGGCATCCGAGCCAAACTCACTCATCCCCGAGCTCATGCCGACGAACATCCCCTTGTTTCCTCCGGCACCACTAGAACCTCCCTCAGTGAAGATGGAAGGGGCACCCCCGAACCACCTCGTGTCCTGCCCCTCCCCTTGAGTGGAAGGCGGGGTGGGGAAAACCGGGGCACTAAAATAGTCGGGCTGCAAATTAATGTCGCCGTAAACAATCCTCCCATCGTCCGGATGTCCGCCATCCGGGAATAAATAGTAAGAAGGGTGAAGGCCGGAGGGATGCTTGTATTGGTGCCTCATCATGTCATCATAAACCGGGAATTGACCAAGGGAATGGTCGTAGTAAATCCGGTCAAGTCTTTGTTGAAGCCCATGCCGCTCACTTGCGGCGGTTGCCATAGTAATCTTCATTTCCTCCATGAAGGAAATGAGGTCGTCATGGAGAGGGGGTGGTTGTTGTGGTTGGTGACTAGAGGACCCCTCCCCTTGTTGGAAGGGCCCGGCAACGAAAGGAGTAGACGGTGTGGCATACCGCAAGGTAGACCTTGCGGGAATGATAGGTCGGCCACGAGTATACCAAAGATTTGGGTTTTGTTGTTGGGGAATTGAGGGGTCTTCAAGGTTTTCAATTTCAAGCAAATAGTGCTCCGAGTTAGGCACCACTTTCATCTTGTCGGGGTTAGGAAGAGGGATAAAATTTCGGTCAACTCCGTCCACCCGAATTTGCCAATAGTCAAGGCCATCATCCGGGTTGGTCTTCAACCAATTGAGGTTGTGGTGGATATAATTCTTGAAAAACATCGTATCACCAATCATATATCGCATACCACTCAAGTTGACCCTCCTATTGAGCCTCTTTAGCAAATGGGTGATTAGTCCACCCACGACAATTGCCGTCGAAGAAGCCGGAGAGTTGCTAAGTCTTTGCAATGTAAGGGCCAAGTGGTGGGCAATGTCGATTTTGAAGGTAGTGGGGTTGGAACGAAGGTAAGAGCCGAGAATTTCCAATTCCTCCGTTCGGAAATTGTGATTTTCCTCACGGCCAAAAACAGTCCACCCCATAAACCGATGCCAAATCCGAATAGCCGCATTATGGACAGTGTTAGCGGCTCTCTTGACCCCCGGAACATCATCTAAACCCGTAATGGCCTTCCATAAGGCCCCATGGTCAAAGGTCTCGGGTGCCTTATGTGGAGGGCTTGTGTCAAGCCCGAAATGGGAAGCAAAGGTCGGGAGGGTCAAGGAGTAGTCCTTGTTCATCAATCGGAAATGCAAAAAGGCTACCTTTTGGGATTGACGATGCTTGTCAATACGAAGGGAGCTCAAAAACTCCCATGTTAGACGGGCATAGGTTTTCTCATGTATCCCGTACATCATTTTCATTCCTACCCCATCAAACAATTCAAGAGTAACTTGGTCTAGCCCTAACTCCCGCATGGATTGTCTATCAATAAATCGGGTTGGGGCAATGGGGCGTTTCTTGAATAAAACAAATTTACCTTTCATGGTGATTGAAGTGAATTGGACATCCGGGAAGTCGGGATCGGTGCTCATGTCGCTAGCCTCCGCCACCATTTCGGCTTGTTGAAGGGCCAAATCTCCCTTTCTCACTCTTTTCTTTGGGGCCATTTTGTTGTTTTGATGGTGGGTGAAGGGTTAGGAAGGAGGTTGTGGTGGTTGTTGGTGGTAGGGAGGTGGTAGGGGGTGGTGAGAGTGGTTGTAGGTGAGATTGAAGGAGGGGGATTGGGGTTAAGAGTGAGAGAAGAGGGAAGGAAAGATGTCGAAAAATGAGATGAAATGGGTGCTTTTTCGTGTAAATTAGAGCATCAGGGGGTTCCCAGCCGGTCAGAAGACCGGCCGCTGGTCACCCGGCTGGGAAAACAGGCTCTTTTTTTAAATTTACAGAAGACTCCCAGCCGGTCAGAAGACCGGCCGCCGGTCACCCGGCTGGGAGGTCACCCATTCTCCAAATTCGTCATATATGCGTCCCCAGCCGGTGGACCGGCTGCCGGCTGGGACTTCCCCTCCAAGTCAATTTGAAACAATTCCCATTATACGCATTCCCAGCCAGTGGGCCGGCTGCCGGCCAGCCGGCTGGGACAACTTTCCCTTGTCAAATTGAAGGATTTTCCTAATAAACGAGTTCCCAGCCGGTGGACCGGCTGCCGGGCTGCCGGCTGGGACAACTCATCCTTCAAAATGTCACATTTTAATTGAAGTTACAGGAACTTCCCAGCCGGTCAAAGGACCGGCTGCCGGTCACCCGGCTGGGAATACGTTCCATCACATTTTCTCCAATATGCCCCTATTCCATATCCCTTCATCTATTGGCCTCGACTTCCGTGTTTTCGACTTTCAAAACCGACTCATGACATCGGATAAAGGCCAATAGATGGTAAAACGCTTGTTCATCATACAAAATCCCAAATTCTTCAACAATTGTAACCGACATCAATCAAAATGACAAGTATCATCCGTCCAAAATTCCTCATTTTCTACCTAAATGCATGATATTTACATAATTGCATGGGTTGCCTCCCATGTAGCGCCCTTGTTTTATTTCATAGGCTCGACGGAGTCATGAATCACAATCAATTATGTGGAAGATGGGTATTGATGGAGCTTACATTCTTCATGATAGGGGTTCCGGCAATGTAATGCTTGAGCCTTTGCCCGTTTACTTTGAAAGCTTGATCTCCATCGGATATTTCAATTGCCCCATGGGGAAAAACTCGGACCACGGTGAAAGGTCCCGACCACTTCGACTTAAGCTTCCCCGCAAATAACTTGAACCGCGAGTTAAAGAGGAGAACCAACTCTCCCACCTCGAATTCTCTTCTCAAAATTTTCTTGTCATGAAACTTCTTAGTCTTCTCTTTGTAAATCCTTGAGCTCTCATAAGCCTCAAGTCTAAATTCTTCTAACTTATTGAGGTCAAAAAATCTTTTTTCTCCGGCACTCTTCAAGTCAAAGTTGAGAAGTCGGATTGCCCAATGTGCCTTGTGCTCCAACTCTACCGGCAAGTGGCAAGGCTTTCCGTACACCAACCGGAACGGTGAAGTTCCTATCGGTGTTTTGAAAGCGGTCCGGTAAGCCCATAATGCATCGTTAAGCTTAGTTGACCAATCCTTCCTTGACCGGCTCACGGTCTTCTCAAGAATCATCTTAATCTCACGGTTTGAGATTTCGGCTTGGCCGTTTGCTTGTGGGTGGTAGGAAAGACTACGCCTATGTTGCACCCCATGTTTCCTTAGAAGAGCATCAAGAGTCCTTTCCCGAAAATGAGTCCCACGATCACTAATCACAATTCTTGGGACCCCAAACCTTGGAAATATGATAGTTTCCATGGGTTTTGTCACCGACTTTGCATCACAAGTTTCCGTTGGGATAGCTTCAACCCATTTGCTCACATAATCCACCGCAACAAGTATGTACTCATATCCATTGGATGATGGAAAAGGACCTTGATAGTCAATTCCCCATACATCAAACAACTCAACCTCTAGAATGTAGTTCATTGGAATCTCGTGCCTCCTTGAAATATTGCCGCTTCGTTGACACTTATCACACCCCTTGACGTAGGTTGCCACATCATGAAATAGGGAAGGCCAACAGAAGCCGCATTGGAGCACCCTTACGGCGGTCTTTCTTGAAATACCATGCCCTCCACTTGGCATATCATGGCAATGTGAAATTATCGGCTTCACCTCTTCACTTGGAACGCACCTCCGAATTATCCCATCCGCACAAGATTTGTATAAACAAGGCTCATCCCAAAAATATTGCCTTAGATCATGAAAGAATTTCTTCTTCTTATGTGAGTCATAATCATATGGGATTATCCCGGAGACCAAATAATTCACTATATCCGCATACCACGGTGCTTCACCCAAACTTAGGGACAACAAGTGGTCATCGGGCAAGTGATAATTGATAGGAAGCCCATTGTCTACATTGAGGTTGATTAGCCGGGATAAATGGTCGGCCACCACATTTTCAACTCCTTTCTTATCCCTAATTTCCATGTCAAACTCTTGGAGAAGTAATATCCACCTAATCAACCGAGGTTTGGACTCTTTCTTGATGAGCAAGTGTCTCAAAGCAACATGATCGGTGAACACTATAACCTTAGCTCCCACCAAGTAGGTCCGGAACTTCTCCATAGCAAATACCACGGCCAAGAGATCCTTTTCCGTTGTTGAGTAATTTGTTTGAGCATCATCAAGAGTTTTGCCTGCATAATGAATTGCATGCACCTTTCCATCCTTCCTTTGGCCTAAAACCGCGCCCAAGGCATGATCGCTCGAATCGCACATTAACTCAAACGGCAAGCTCCAATCCGGAGGTTGTATGATTGGAGCACTTGTCAAAGCTTCTTTCAACCTATTAAAAGCATCAAGACATCGGTTAGAGAACACAAAAGGAGTATCTTTGGCTAACAACTCTGTCAAAGGTCTCGCAATCTTGGAGAAATCCTTGATGAAGCGGCGGTAAAAACCCGCATGTCCAAGGAAACTTCTCACCCCCTTGACATTGGTGGGAGGTGGGAGACTAGCAATGACCTCTATCTTAGCCTTATCAACTTCTATTCCACGGTTGGACACTATGTGTCCCAACACAACACCTTCTTGTACCATGAAGTGGCACTTCTCCCAATTAAGCACAAGGTGAGACTCTTGACACTTGGTCAAAATTTTCTCCAAATTTGTCAAACAACCTTCAAAACTTTTCCCAACTACCGAGAAATCATCCATGAAAACTTCCATTTCTTTTTCAACAAAATCGGAGAAAATTGACATCATAGCTCTTTGAAAGGTAGATGGAGCATTACATAGCCCAAATGGCATCCTCCTATATGCATAGGTGCCGAATGGGCAAGTAAAGGTGGTCTTTTCTTGGTCACTTGGATGGATAGGGATTTGGAAAAATCCCGAATAGCCATCCAAGAAGCAAAAATAGTTGTGTTGAGCTAATCTTTCTAGCATTTGATCCATGAACGGTAAGGGAAAGTGATCCTTCCGGGTGGATTTGTTCAACTTCCTATAGTCCACACACATTCTCCACCCGGTTACCGTCCTTGTAGGAATCAATTCATTCTTGTCATTTCGCACTACCGTCATCCCTCCTTTTTTGGGAACTACATGAACCGGGCTTACCCACCTACTATCCGAAATAGGATAGATAATGCCGGCGTCAAGTAGCTTAAGGACCTCTTTCCTTACAACCTCTTTCATTATGGGATTAAGCCTTCTTTGTGCCTCAATTGAGGATGCATCCTCATTTTCAAGTAAAATTTTGTGAGTGCACAAAGAGGGACTAATCCCCTTGAGGTCACCAATAGTGTACCCAAGGACACCCTTGAACCTTTTGAGCAAAGAAATTAGTTTTGAGGTTTGGGTGTCATCAAGTGCACTATTGATGATGACGGGAAAAGTGGAATTATCACCTAGAAATTCATATTTCAAAGAAGAGGGAAGAGGTTTAAGTTCAACCGTAGGAGGAGGCGTGGAACTCTCCTCCTTCTTACCGACTTCCAACACTTCAAACTTGGGAGCTTGTTCATGAATCGGAGCCGAATCCAACATCCATACATATGCAAGAGTCTCAACATCTTTGTCATCGACCTCATACCCACTAACAAGACAAGTCTCCAAAGGATCCATAGAGGAAGCTTTTGGGTCATGCTCCTCCATGGGATTCTCAATAATGTCTACAATGCAACAAGTGTCACCTAGAGATGGAGCTTCCATGGACTTGTGGAGTTCAAATTCCACTCTATCTTCACCCACTTGCAAAGATAGCTTGCCACTCTTTACATCGATCATAGCTCCGCCGGTGGCAAGACAACGTCGCCCCAAAATAATAGGCACATTGTAATCCTCGGGCATATCCATAACAAAGAAATCACATGGTATGACAAGCTTCCCAACAACCAAGGGTACATCTTCAATCACAACAATGGGAAATTTAACCGACCGATCGGCTAGTTGAAGTGAAACTCTAGTAGGTTTCAAATCTTCCAAATCAAGCCTCTTGAATATTGAAAGTGGCATGAGGCTCACACTAGCCCCCAAGTCACACAATGCTCTTTTAATAGCCACCCCTTGGATATAAAAAGGAATAGAGAAGCTACCCGGATCTTCTAGCTTGTTTGGAAGCTTGTTGGTGTGAGTAAGAATAGCACTACATTCCTTAGAGAGGTTGATGGTTTGCACCTCTCTATTCTTCTTCATCAAAGTGACAAGTTCCTTAAGAAACTTGCCATAAGATGGAATTTCGGTAATCATATCAAGGAAAGGGATAGTGACATTCATCCCCTTTAAGATCTCAACAAACTTCTCATATTTCTTTTCAAGCCTAGGCCTTGCAAGCCTTTGTGGAAAGGGTACCGGTGCTACATACTCCCTTGGTGGTGGAGTACATTCTTTGGCCTTAGTTGCAATAGGCTCATCTTGCTTTGGAGGGTCAACCATCTCCACCCCCTTAGACTTCTCCACCATAATCTCATCTTCTTCCACAACTTCAACCGGGTGCTCTTTCACTACTTCACTAGACACCCTCTTGTGGGGAAATATCCGTATAAAACCCCTTAAAAATAAGGACTATAACATAATTTATCATGTGATTAATGGTCATAAACGAAAAACAAGAGAAACGATAAAAGAATAAGAATCAACCTCGGGTCCTGTGTAAAATCGGCCTAAGAACAGAAATCAACGCAGATTTCCTCCTAATCGTTGCACCCAAGATCGTCTGAGACTATGCCCCTTGTGCTAGAAATTGCTCTCTGATTGCCTTGCAATATTGAGAGAGCTTTTGTGAGTTTTCTGATGTGAGATCTAGAATTTCAGAGAAAAAGACTCCAAAACCCTAATTTTTCTTCAACTGAGAAGGATTTTTTTTATCAAAAGGAGAGAAGGACTCTCCTTTTGTTCTATTCGGTCGACCGACCAGTTACTAAGGGAGGGAGTGGGCTTTCCACTTTCTCCTTATTTAACTCGTGGTCCGACTCGTTTTGCTAAATGTATATGACGGGTTTTAATTATAAATCGTCATCCGTTATCGGATATTAAAATATCGACTAGTAACATGAATCAGTCGACATATTAATACTTGTCCGACAATGACAATATTGTATAATTAATTAATTCAATATACATTAATTAAATATAACCGTTTATATTCAATTTACGAATTAACCGCTTAATTCACCTTAGCCAATATTATTTAATCCGTATTAAATAATTATCTCAACATCGCGTTTGACTAATTATTAGTCAAGAACTCCGACTAACCGCTTAGTCATATTAGGCATCAACATGATTGTATTTTCATACCGTCACATCTCTCAAACGTATCCTATAGGTGTGACTTTTAGGGACCAGTTGATCACCGCCATCTGTATGACAATAATGTCAAACTTATCTAGCAAGCCAACCGTTATTGATAAACGTGGACCAACTGATAATAATACAAAAGTATACCCTTTTGATCCTTTTAGAGATTTATATGTCATTGCACTAACTGTGGAGGACACCAGCCCCAACAAGCTCCCACTTGTCCGTACAAGTGTACGTGCAATAACGTTATCCGCACTAATCGGAGGACACGGCTCAACAAACTCCCACTTGTCCGTACAAGTGTATGTGCGATAACCGATTCTCATATCCATTAAAAATTTCTCCCACTCAATGTAAAACAATTTGCAGATCCGTATCCGCAAAGGTCGTATTTACAATCGATCTGTATCAAGAGTGGTTTCCCCGACTAGAGAGTAACTTAATTGATAAAACGAATCCGTATTCGAGCATGGCCATGCATTTCAGTTACAACTCCTCGAGTGGCCCTGAGAAAATCGAGTACCTGATAAAGGCTGAATATTTCCTTCAACTCGACTCCTGCCGATCTAAGCACGGTATGAAATGACCCAAAAAAATCTACTTGTCCCCCTGTTACGGATGACCGTGAGAAAGAAACCAAAGTCACCCAAAATCTGCATTAATCTCAAGAGACAGTCGATAGTCAAAAGAATCGACTCTTAGGATCACCATGGAGGTCCAATCCACGACCTGGCACCGAATGTTATAAAACATTTAGGACTCCACGTCGTTGTCACAATTGTGTCCTACGAGATATCCGTATAACTCGCCTCTGTGATTGGTCAGTCAACCGTTTGACTTATGGCTCGTTTGAACCCACCATCAACCAACGTCACAAAATAATTGCCAGAGTTATCAGCCCACGTGGGCAATTAAGGACCGAAATATAATGTTTGTTCAGTTCACTTTGTGGTGTTCAAAATTGTCGTACAATTCCACATGAAAAACAAAATATATAAATATCAAAACGATGATGTCGTATAGAGTACACGAGAAAATGAATCTAATCCATAAAAGAGTACTACAACTCAGGAACACGTTTAATTCCCATGGAATTAACATGCCCTTCATGCTTATCTTGTCGTAATGGTTTAGTGAGAGGATCTGCTATATTATCATCTCAGAGCAATCTTTTCTATCACTACCTCCTTTTGCTCCACGTAATCTCGGATTAGATGAGCTTTCCGTTGTACATGTCTAGACTTGTTGCTAGACTTAGGCTCCTTAGCCTGGAAGATGGCACCTCTATTGTCACAATAGATGGTGATCGGGTCATTCGAACTAGGCACTACCGATAGTCCTTGTAAGAATTGACGCATCCATATCGCTTCCTTTGCGGCTTCGTGAAGCGGCATAGTACTCGGACTCGGTCGTAGAATCTCTTTGTAACACTTTGTTTGGAACTCTTCCGGTGATTGCAGCGTGTAGATACCTCATTTCGCACCTCCCGCAAAACCACCGGTGATGATTGGGCCGCATGTTTGATACGCGGAACGATTTGTGACAGATTCGTAAGATTGTCGTTAAGTGATTGCTCAAATATTAATGTCTACCTCTTAGTTGTCATCTACGTCCCGATACGGTCGTTTTTGTGATAATTAGAGTACATTTGAGTCCAGGGCCTAAAACCGTCTCCATTTTTCGATAACCGTTAAAATCCCGAGTCGAATGTTGGAATGTTCCGGATATTTCTATTCCATATTTCATAAATTTTATCTTTTAGTAAACAATTTCCTGTAATATTCATATAAGATATTAAGGAAAATCGAATTATTTCCGTCCTACCATAACTCAAACACGGAGATCTTTCTTCTGCAGGAGGAAACCACTTGGGAACAGACGCAGCGGGTCTTTGCGCCTCTTCCAAGAGACGCATGTGGGCTGCTGCGCCTCTTCCCGTGCCCTTTCTCGCATGTTTCTCGTATCTTTTTCATATCTTTCCGAGATTCACTTCCAAAGAGTCTCCGAAACCCTAATTCCTTCACGTGATTAGTATAAATAGGAGCCTTCGCTCCTCATATTTCTCACGCGAGTGTCCACCCTTCTCTTCTCCCTTTGCATTCTAGACTTTGTTCTTACTTTTCGGCGTCTACGTGCTTGAACTTTCGACCACGTAAGCTCCGATCCTTCTGATTACCAGCCTCCCCATTGCATGACCGACCAATTTGACCAACTACACTAATAATCAACTTAATTAATTTAATCGTTTTCCTCTTACGAGGGCACTTTCTTTTGCATTCGCGTCGAGCATCACTAATCGATATCTTAGTCCTTCTCGTTTCGTCAACATGTAAGTCTGAGGGTGTAATCTCTCTCTTTTATTTATTGTATTTATTTTTGTAATCATCGTTGTAAGGTTTACGTCGAAAATACCATTAAAACCGATTTCTAAAACCGTGCTTTAAAACCTCTTTTTACGGATTTCCAGTAGATAACCGTCGAGAAAGGACGCAAAGAATCGCCGCGCCTCTTGAAGGAGCGCGATTCCGCCGCCTCTTCGTGAGGCCGCCGCATTCTCGCTTCCTTTCTTCTTCGTTCGTCCTATGTTGTTCATCAAATCCTTTTATTTGTTTCGTTTGTTTGTTAATTATAGCATATGATTCACATGTATATTTGCTATTCATCATTAACATGTTTAATTCGTCATAAATCCGACTTAAATCCCTAATAATAAAATATTTGCGGGTTTTCGTCATTAGATTCAATTCCGGGTTGTAGAGATTCAATTTGCTCATATTGAGTTTCTGGAATTCGTCTTTGATATAGTTTTATCTGTTTATTCATACGATCGTCGCGTATTCGTCATTAATCCATTGTATTTAACTTAGTTAATTGATTTAATTTGTTGGACTCATTAATATTTTTCACTTCTGTCATTATTCCATCTTATATTAATTCGTTTGCATCCGTCTCACTCATGCTTTACTGCTTTCATGACCCATTCATATGTTAAATAACATGCTAATCACTTCCATCCGAGTAAATATCATCAATCGATCATTAAATTCACCAATTAACATTAACGGCTTGCGATTACGGCTTCACGACTTAATCGAGCCACGGAACAGACGCAGCGTCTGCTGCGCCTATTCAAAGGACGCACTATTCGCTGCTTTGTTCTCGGCCGAGTTAATCTCGAACTCCGTTACGCTTTGACGTAGTTTAATTAGTTTACGCATTAATCTACTATTATCCGTAATATCACGCTAATTCCTGTTCGTTAATTTATTTGATTCTTTCTTTTATTCTTTTTCTCAAATTATCCGTTTTAGAGGTATTTTCGACATAAATCGCCTAATCCGTTGTAATTAATGTAATTTTCATTATTGTAATTTATAATTATTGTATTTCTTTTATTGCTTGTATGTTTTCACATGTAAATGAGCATTAAATCCAACCTCGACATTAATTGTTTGCTAATTAATTGTTAACCGACTTAGTCTAATTCTCACATGCTAGGATTAAAACTTGGATGTTGCATTGCATGCATACAATCGACGATATATCAAGTACGAATAACTTCCCTAATCATTAGTAGAGGCCGCTATCGAGGCGGGTGGGATTAGGTGTTCGATCAAAAGAGCTTCCTAATACGTACCCAAACCCCTTACTCCAGATCTCCGTGAGCACCCGTGTTTATTGGCATCCACGAGAGTCATTCTAGACATAGAATGCTAAGGGTAACGATTGCTTAGTGTTCATGTCTTTACTTTGTGTCTTGACATGACACGAGGTATTCGAACGGTTCCAATTTCCCATAAAAATTGGTGGCGACTCCATACAAAAATGCAAACGCTTGTTTCTCTTTTCCTACCCAAGCACCCCGTGGGCGCCCGCTGTCCCACGTTTGGCGACTCATTTGGGGATAATACACTTACGTGTAGCAAGGGTGAAACTTGAACAAGGTTAGGGAATAGTTTGTACAAGACAATTGTCGGTTTTCATAACTCGGTCTTCCTAGACCGTTTTATTCGGCCTTCCTAGGCCCAACCCAACCCATTCGACCAATCGTCCCGTCTAAACGGTCCTAATTCTTATTTGGGCCTAAGGATGGATAGCGATTGACGTCATCCATACCATGATGCTTACTCTTGTTTGTATCAAGGGCCTTCACTACTTGAGGAAATGGACTAGGAATCGGCCTTACTCTTGTTTGGCACGAGACTCTCCACAGACTTCGGGTTTGATGGTTCGGTATGGCAACCCACCTTTTAAACCAAGTCCCTTTTAAATGCACTTAGCATCCCGTTATAATGCTTGTATAAGTATGTATACCTTACGTGATCACCATTTCTAAACAAAACTATGACAATTTTTTCAAAAAAATCAAAACCCATTTTTTAAGCAAAATTTCGAAATGGGCTCTTAATTAGCGCAAAATCCGGTCAAAACTCTGTCCGTTTGTCGTGTCAAAATTCGGGTCACAAGCCCATTTCAAAACCTCACTTCGAGTCCACTCCTACAACTACACTATAGTTGACTAGGACACACATTTTCAAAGACCTTGTCTTTCTTCAAAACTCACTCGACACAAGTGGCACACACCCACTTCACGAGTCAAAGCATTTCTTCTTTTAGCAGCAAGTGTGTTAGAATGGTCGATCGTGTTTTGATTCGTCGCCGGTCTCTTATCCAGTTTTCAAGATGCCCGGATCAAGTGATGAAATGAACTTCAACCAACTTCAAAATGGTAATTATCGAATCCTAGCCGCGCTAGCCCAAATGCAAGCTACCCAAGAACAAACCTATGACCGCCTTGAGCTCATCGAAGGCCGTATCTATGCCGTAGAGGGAAGGTTGCCTCCTCTTGAAGATGAAGTACTACGTAACTCCGATGATGAATCTAGGGATGAGAATCCTCCCATAGGGATGATTTGTAGGCTGAGAAAAGACTCCAATACCTAGAGGAGCAATTGATGTACCTTAAGGGTGATGACATTTATAGGGAGAACAATCGCAAGTATGAGGCCGTCAATTCCAAATTGCCAACTAACTTTAGTATGACGGATATCCCTAAGTTCAAGGGACACGAGAACCCTTTGAACCACATCCGTGCCTTCAAGGATTACATGTCTATCAAAGGCATCAAACCCGAGATGTTCTTAAGGATCTTTCCTTCATCTCTTGATACCATCCCGAGACAATGGTTCTACTCTTTAGATCACAAGAAGGTCGCTACTTGGGAAGATGCCGCAATCGAGTTCTCTAAGCAATATGCGGATAATGCCGAGATCCAAGTCAACATGCGTACTCTAGAGGTTCTTACCCAAAATGACAAAGAAGGATTCACCGACTTCCTAAGTAGGTTGAGGAAAACTAGCACTCAACTAGTTGAACGCCCGGATGAGGCTACTCTTGTGGAAAAGTTTGTGGATAATCTCAAGCCCATCTATGCCAATCATTTGAGATATCAAAACATCAAGACTTTCAAGGACTTGACTGTACTAGGAACAAGGATTGAAGATGACATCCGTAAAGGACTCTTGTCCAAAACGGTAGGTCGAGGATATCAAGGGTCCACAAGTTGTTCATACGGCTCTACTAGCAAGACCGATGAAGTTAACCTTCTCGAGCCATCCAAGAAAACTACTCCACCAAGGAAATTCACAAACCTTGGGGACACTTACTCCAACGCTCTAAAAAGGTTAATGAAGCAAGGTAAACTCCAACCCATTGGACCTACTCCCGAACCCGAGAGGAAATCCAAGTTTTGGGACGAGAATTCGTACTGTGAATACCATAGGGGCAAAGGGCACGACACAGAAAAATGTTACAAGTTGAAAAACGTGCTTCAAGACATGATTGAAGATGGTCGATTGCCAATACCACCGGGAGGTAAGCCCAACAACACTCAGAATCCTCTTGGAGTTCTAGTGATCACAAGTGATGAATCTACCTTAGATTGCTCACACCTCATTTCTCCCATCGAAAATGAAATTCATGCAATCGAGAATGAAGGGCTCTACTCTACCATCTCCCCTGCCATTTCCGACTTCATCACATGGGAAAGGAGTGTAGATAGACAAGTTTGGGAATTAGAAAATGTGGTGACGACTCTACGAGATCCCAACGTAATACCCGAAGAACATGTGCCACTAATCTTCTCTCAAAACGCCACTATGCAAGAAATAATCACCGTGGTTGATAAACTAGTCGATCAAATCATACGACTAGAAGATGATATCATGAGAATGAGGGAACTAGCTGCAGTCAATGGGGTTTGGGCCGATGATGATGAGGACGAGTATCTCATTGAAAACTCCCTAGTCAAGGAAATAGTCCAAAATGGTGAAGACCAAGATGTGGATCACCTAACTCGTTCGGGTCGCCCATATCAAAGCACTACTCAAAATGGTCCAACCAACGTCATCACACCAAATGACAACGAAGATGACTCCACTGATCATTTTCTCAAGCAACTACAGAAAACAAAGGCTGGTCTTTCAGTCTGGCAATTAATAGCAAGCTCATTGCCACATCGCCAAGCTTTATTGCAAGCTCTAGCCAAGCTAAATGTGGCACATAACTCCACTCCTGAAGATGTAGTCAACTTGGTCTTCCAAGAATCACCGAAGCTAAGTAATCCCATTACTTTCTCAGACGAAGATTTGCCACCCTTTGGCGCTAGTCACAACCTTGCTCTATACATCACTGTCATTTGTCTAAAGAAGAATGTGCCAATGACCTTGGTGGATGATGGTTCATGATCAACGTCATACCCTCAAAACGGCATACAAGCTAGGCATGAAAGAGTCGGATTGGACCCCTACCAATCAAGGTGTGCGTGCATATGACGGTACGCGACGAAAAGTAGTAGGACTTGCTAACCTAACCATAGCCACAGGGCCAATCGAACGAAAGGTTAACTTCCAAATAGTGGACATTGAAGCTTCATTCAACATACTTCTGGGAAGGCCATGGATTCACGCTTCCAAAGCGGTAACATCCACCCTTCATCAAAAGATCAAGATCCCACTAAATGGCAAAGTAGTGACGATCACTTCGTCACCCATCAAGGCAATAATCGAAAAACAATCAAACAATCAAGTCCTTGCAGATCCCGTCTACGAACTTGGGGGCTTCCAAAGTGTGAGCGTCATAGAAAGTGAGTTGGCACCCTTATACTATAATCCCTACTCTAACTTGGTGGTCAACCACATACTCAAATCCCAGGGATACTTCCCTGGAATGCCCTTGAACCCTATTCGGAAGAATACCTTCGCACCATACAAGGAAGACAACTCAACAAGGATACCACTTGGGCTAGGGTACAAACCTACAAAAGAGGAGGTTCTCGAAATGCTTGCCCAAGTCCAAAACCGCAAGCATGTAGGAGTCCAAATGAGGCCCTATCTCCCCACTTTAAATGGGTACTTTGTTCAAGAAGGAAGTCTAGAACTCTTTCACGGATTTCCCGAGCCTTGGCATTATCTCGAGAGGAAGTTAGCCGGAATCGAGATCTTTCACGATTTCTACTTCATCCCTCCAGAAACAGTTCCTACCGTCAAGCACCTTGCTTGGACGAACAAGCTATTAGCCTATTGTTTGGAGAAGATCGATTCGTTAGAGCCGCGCAGGATGAGATCATTACCATGATACTTCAAGACGATCGCTTCAACCCCACCGCGTTGATCACAGAAACCAACACAAAACAGCAGAAAGGATGGAGAAAATCTATCAAATGGACCAACAATCAAGGAAGACTCTTCAAGCTCACCACTGGAGAAGGAGAGATGTTCAAAGGAGAACCAGAAGACGATGAGTTTGAGTCGGAGTCGGAGTCAGAGTCGGAGTCTAGAGAATTCATTAGAGAGTCTACTCCTGTCGTCATCCCCACTCCCTTCGTTTCTCCTAGCATAGCCTCGAGTAGTCACAGTAGTTCGGGAAATGCCCCAACCACTGTCCCTTTGCCGCCACTAACCATGGATCAGTTGGCTTCTTTGTTTCAACTTTACTCATATTTTAATATGAATAAATCGGTTCGCTTACTCTTTGTGTTATCTTGAGTGCAATTTCATTTACGATGATACCGAGGATGACCAAGACCCGGACTAATCAAAATACCTCCCTACGTAGCCAAAGAAATACTACAGGAAGGGGAAGGGGGACCAAGAATAGAAGACACCGAACCCATCAATGTAGGAACCGAACTAGAACCCCAAGAACTTAGGATAGGGACTACCCTGAGCTCTACCGAAAGGGCCGATTTCATAGATCTCCTAAATGAATTCAAAGATGTTTTCGCTTGGTCCTACAAAGATATGCCAGGGATCGACAGGGATATCGCTGAACATAGGATTCCGATTAAGCCGGGTTTCAAACCTGTGAAACAGAAGCTTCGACGAATGAGAACGGAATGGGCTCTAAAGATTAAGGAAGAAGTTGACAAGCAATTCAAAGCCGGGTTCATCAAAGTTTCCGAGTATTCTGACTGGGTAGCTAACATAGTACCCGTACCCAAAAAGGATGGGAGAATCCGCGTTTGCGTTGACTTTAGGGACTTAAACAAAGCAAGTCCAAAAGACGATTTCCCTCTACCTCACATCGACATATTGGTGGACAATACTGCAGACCACGCATTGCTGTCCTTCATGGATGGGTATGCGGGTTATAACCAGACCAAGATGGCCATGGAAGATATGCATAAGACCGCATTTGTCACCCAATGGGGAACCTACTGCTATACGGTAATGCCGTTCGGATTGATCAACGCCGGAGCTACATACCAACGCACCGCAACTACACTCTTACATGACATGATGCACAAAGAAGTTGAGGTATATGTAGACGACATGATTGTCAAATCCAAGGAAAGAGAAGGGCATATTGCGAACCCTCGCAAGTTCTTCGCACGGCTACAAAAGTACAACATGAGACTCAATCCTCAGAAATGCACATTCGGGGTAACATCTGGCAAACTCCTGGGATATGTCGTTAGTCAAAGAGGTATAGAAATAGATCCTTCCAAAATCAAAGCTCTGATCGAAATGCCACAACCTCAAACAGAAAAAGAAGTCAGAGGATTCCTAGGAAAGGTGCAATATATAAGTCGATTCATATCGAAACTTACGATGATTTGTGAGCCTATCTTCAAGAAACTCAAGAAAACAGACCACACCATGTGGGATGACGATTGTCAAAAAGCGTTCGATCGAATCAAGGAGATATTGGCTAAACCACCAGTGCTCATGCCACCACAACGAGATCAACCTCTTGGTTTATATCTCACAAGAATCAAACAATGACCATGAGTGCCATGCTGGCTCAAACTGTAGGAAGTGAAGAAAGAGCTATCTACTATCTTAGTAAGAAGTTCTTGGACTACGAGTGCAAATACTCGCAACTCGAAAAGACATGCCTCGCTCTTGTGTGGGCAACGAAGAAGCTACGCCATTACATGCTTAGCTACTCCGTCAAAATATACTCCAAAATGGATCCAGTCAAATACCTTTTCGAGAAACCCGTCCTCAACGGACGTCTAGCAAGATGGACCCTGATGCTCTCAGAATTCGACCTCAAATACGTGCCACTGAAAGTTATAAAAGGTCGCGCCGTCGCCGAATTCTTCGCAGAGAATCCCATCAATGACGCGCAAACAATAGATACTTGGTCATTTCCAGACGAGGATATACTCCAAACTGACATAGACTCCTGGGACCTGTACTTTGATGGAGCATCAAACTTAAGAGGATTTGGAATAGGGGTGTTGCTCATTTCTCCTGAAGGTGAGCATACACCGATCGCTGTCAAACTCGACTTCGAGGTGACAAACAATGCCGCAGAATACGAAGCTTGTCTCATTGGACTACAAGCGGCAGTGAGCTTAGGCATTAAAAACCTCCGAGTACATGGGGATTCATCACTGATCATCAACCAAGTTACAGGATCTTGGAAAATCCGAAGCGAAAGCCTCGCACCTTATCAGGCTAGAATAGACCAAGTCGCTCAATTCTTTGATCACGTAACCTACCTACACCTACCTCGGGAGGAAAATCAATTTGCAGACGCTCTTGCGAAACTTGCATCATTGATTAATATGCCAGATCACATGGTGGAAATGCCTTTGTGCATCGAACGACGGTCAGAGCCGGCTTATGTCCACCAAATCACCGATGAAGAGGAAATCACACAGGAACCATGGTTCCAAGCAATCCTGAATTTTAAGCTCAATGGTACATACCCACCAGATATGGACAAGAGGGGACAACGTGCTATACGCCTACTAGCTTCCCAATACATCCTCATGCAGGGAGAGTTATACAAAAGAACACCTCTTGGTGTAGTCCTACGTTGCCTCGATCATTCACAGGCACGAAAGGTGATGGAAGAAGTCCACGACGGAGAATGCGGTCCTCACATGAGTGGGCCTATGATGGCAAAGAAAATCACACGTTTGGGATACTATTGGACCACAATGGAATCCGATTGCATCAAATACGTAAGACATTGCCACAATTGCCAAATCTTCGGAAATGTGCAACATGTCCCTCCTTCATTACTCTATACAATGACATCTCCTTGGCCATTTTCTGCATGGGGAATTGACATAATCGGGAAGATAACCCCAGCCGGAACAGGAGATCACTATTTCATTCTAGTAGCAATCGACTATTTTACCAAATGGGTAGAAGCGGCTTCCTACACTGGTCTTACAGCTAAAAATGTGGCAAAGTTCATACAAAACAACATCATCTGTCGGTATGGATGCCCACATGAGATCATTAGCGATAATGGATCACATTTCCAAGCTGAGACCGAGCAATTGCTAGCCAAATACAAGATTAAGCATCACCACTCTTCGCCCTATAGACCACAGACTAACGGCGCGGTAGAGGCGGCAAACAAGAATGTTGTCACAATTCTCAAGAAAATGATCGACAACTATAGAGATTGGCCAAGCAAGATACCCTTTGCTTTATGGGGGTATCGTACATCTGTTAGGACGCCCACTGGGGCTACTCCTTTCTATTTGACCTACGACATGGAAGCCGTACAACCGGTCGAGCTAGAGATACCATCCTTGCGTATTTTACTCGAAAGTCAAATCCCATAAGCCGATTGGAAGAGGGATAGGTATGAAGAACTCATCCTCCTGGATGAACGTAGGCTACGCGCCTTGCATAATGTCCAAACATATCAAGCACGTATCAAACGGGCTTTCAACAAAAGAGTTAGGCCAAGGAACATCAAAGAAGGAGACTTAGTGCTCAAATCGGTTAGAGCTCTCTTACCAGTTGACCCACGGGGAAAATTCAAACCTAATTGGTCCGGACCATTTCTAGTCAAATCCATACTCCCAGGGGGTGCGGTAAGAATCACAGACCTAGACGGGAATGAATTTTCAAACCCAACAAACCTTGACCAACTGAAACGATACTATGCCTAGAATAGGAACAAAAAAAAAACGCGCCTCGCGTAACCCCACGTGTCGCTCTTGTGGCTCTAAATAAACGGCCCCTGGCCAAGCTGAAATAAGCTAAATGTCACTATGCTCTTGCATTTTGACAAATTTGTCATCCTCATATCATCAAATAAACTAAATTCGCACCTTCAGAGTAAGCAAAAGCTCATGCTTCTTTTCTAAGTTCATTACAAGCTCTTGCTCAGAACAATTATTCTTTTACATTTACTCGAACTACGCGCAAGGGTTTGATTTCGCTTTTTTAAGTGAATACGTAGGCAATCCTTCACGGGATTCAACCCATCATATCTAAAATGTAAATAGAAGGACATTTGCATTGCAATTGAAATTCAACAAGAATAATAAAAAGAAAATCACAACGGTTTCATAACCATTTAACCTTTTTTTTTTTCATTCATTTTTTTAATAATAATAGTACGCTACATAAAAAAAATAGAATAGGCTAGGATTCTAAAAACCCCACCTTTTTTATTACAACAATAATAATAGTAATCAAATAATAAATAAAGACTCGGGCTATTCCTCCATCTTCCCCTTGCCCTTGTCATTCTTGTCATACTTCTTGTCACGACCTCGAGCCGGACGCTCTTGCGCCACTTCAGACCTAATCACCAACGCTCTTTCTCGAGGCCTAGCTTTTCCATTTTTGCCAATCACCATTTCCGCGACAGGAGTAGTCTTCGGTTTCTTCGACGGATGAACAACTTGAAACCCGGCTTCTTCTTCTCCCTCTGTCAGATGGTTCTCCTTCTCTTTCTCTCCCTCACGCACCTTGTAGTCGATGGGCTCGCGCTTCCTCAATTTCTCGCGCTCTTCCGGAGTAGTAGCCTTTCTCCATCTCAGATAAGAATCCGACACCCATAAAGCATTGGCGGAGAAATTCAAGAACCACATGTTTCTTTGGGCCCATTTCATAGCCCACTCTCTTCGGCTCTCTGTAGTAAGCGCCATAGCAGTCTGCGGGACGGTATCAAGCCTAGGGATCGTCTGTTTCAGCCCAACTTGTCTCATCAGCCTCTCCGGGAAGATGCACACCATAAACTCCAATCCGGGAATGCGCACGGACCTAGTGGGATCCAAAGAAGACACTCCAGTGACGGACTTAAGGTGCCACCATGGCACGACCCACCTGATCAACGGGCCATCATCACTCTTCAGCTTGTTCTTCCAATAATCACAGACCCGGATGAAGTCCACCATGTACAACCGCGTCCTTATCGCAATCGAACGAGCATGATAGGAAAGCGCATGAACTGGGGGCTCGATCAATCGGAGCCGTTCCATAAGCCAAACCTACCAAAAGCAGTGTATTAGACATCAAAAAAAAAAAAAAAAAAAAAAAAAAAAAAAAAAAACCACAAAAAAGAAAAACAGCAAAAAAGAAGAAGAAGAAAAAAAAAGATGTCTTTTACCTGCAGAATGACGGGACTCCCCAAGAATGGCAGATCACGGTTGGATTTCCTATTATCCAAGCCCAAAATAATCTCTCCTAAGCATAAGCAAGCCGGGCTCCTGCGCAGCTCCATCTGCTCAACAAGGCCCAGAAGACGGGGATCACCTCTCAAGTCTTCATCAACATGCCCTTGGAAGACATATACATGCAACAAGCAAAAGCCAAACGCCCTCCGCCTAGCAACATGAGAAACGGTGGGGTCGGCCCTGTTGATGAATCGATCTATGAAGTCCAACATTCTCACACCTTTTGAGGTAACTAGACGGTCCACCTCAAGTCTAGTCAATCCGAGCAAATCTCTAAATTTGCTTTTGTACCCTTGAGAAGTGGAAGGAATGGCAGGCAAATGTTCGGGGTCCCATCCACCAATAGAAGCGATTTCTTCAGGAAAGGGGCAAATATCACCCCCGGGGAACACAAAAACATGGTAGTTCGGGTCCCAGTAGTCAAGGCAAGCATCCAAGAACGGTTTCACAACCTTGATGAGTTTCAAACTCAACAACGATCCAAAATTATAAGAGCCCATATCATGCTTCTCCATATTTGAAAACTCGTTGGTCCATTCCTTCAAGCGGATCTCCAAAGTATTCATGATGAAATTTTTTTGTGTTGTTTTGAGAATTTTATGTAAATAGACGAAGAAGAGACGAAAGATTTGTGTGAATAAAAGCTCTATCGACGTTTCTATTTATACTAATTGCTGTTTCCAAAAATCCGTCAGAATAGAACAGCTTGGGAACAGGCGCAGCACCTGCTGCGCCTCTTCAAAGGGACGCAGCTCATGCTGCGCCCCTTCCTCAGTTTCACTTCTGTGATTTCCCGCGTGGGATCTTTCCTAATTCCGTGACGAATAATTTCCTATTCCTACGGGTTATTATTTTGGTTAATACGGGAAGATTACCATATTTCAAGTTCCCTAATTCCGCGGGCACGCATTTCGAGACGACGTCGACATTTCGCCATTTTACCACATGTGCACATTTTCATTTTTAGGAAATAAATTTCATTTTCATTTTTTTTATTATTATTAATTTCATTTTCATTTTAGGAAATAATTTTCATTTTAATTTCAACTTGTATATATTGATTTCTATTTTTTAATTTCATTTCTACATTTCTAACTTATAAATTTCCTTTTTTCTTTTTTTTTTAGGGGGTAACCCTTCCTACCGTCCGGTCATTTTCGGCAAAATTTTTGCATTCTTTTGAGTCTCTCATTTTGCGCTAATCAAGGCCATATGTATATACAAATGTATGTTTTGCATGTTTTCTATGTAATTTTTGACAGCATGACGGCGTAAACCGTCATCTACCAAACCTGTTCGAAACTAACCTGCAGGTACAAGCAACACGATCCAACAGCAAAGGCGCTCAGGCCATCGTATATATACCAAATGAAGGAAATGTACAACAAACTGGGGGCTCGAGCCCCAAACAAAGTCCAAAATGTTCAAAATCAGTATACAAGTGTGCAAAATACGACAAAAGCTACACAAAACTACTGCTGGGCGCCCTCCAACTCTGCAACTCTCGCCACAAGAACGGCGATCTCGGCGTCCCGAACCTCGAGCTCCCTCAACAAGCGAGCCGTCTCCTCCCGTGACTGGGCTAACTCTCGCTCCAGCCCGCGGTCACCCTGTAAACAATAAATTGGCTCATGTCAATCGATTCGAGCAAAATTAGAAAAGTCAAAAATCAAAAATGAAATAGGCGTAAGGTTCATACCTGACGACCCCGACCGCCGACAAGTGCCTCGACGGCAGTAGCTCGCAGCCGGTTGGCCACCCTCCACAACGCCACAAACCGAGACGGCGCAACCTGTATTTTCAAAAAGAAATTCTCAACAATTGAACGAACTCAATCAAATGTGTTCTTACACAAAGGTTATACAAGTTTGAGCTCACCCTCCGAATCAGATGCTGCCAGTCATCCAGGCCAGCATCCGTCACAGCCACGTCAAAATCACGCAGCTCGGAGATCATCGTCCTCCCGGTCGCGTCAGTGTACTCGAGGGTCTCGGGGTACTCTGGGGGCTCGATGCTCGCCGCCTCGACCTCCTGCAAAGACAAATGATTCTCACTAATCGATGATCTTTCATCACGATTCTCAAAAAAAAAATCAAAACAAAATAAAAGATACTCACCACTACCGGCCAGTACGCCAACCTCCCGTAAAGGAACGCCGAGTAGTCCTCGCTAAGGAGAAGAAGGTCGTCACCACTGGCACCAGCCAGGTCCGCCTCCCTCTCAGCCTCAGAAGGCTCCCTGAACATCGTCCTGGGAGGATCGACGGGAACCGTCAACACGTCCCGCGAGCACTGACGAGCCAAACGCCGCCCAAGTACCACACAGACCCATCGACGTCCTCAACGGCCGGCTCGAGCTCCTAGGTCGAAGGACCTCAGCCACAAAAGGAGGCGCTCCAGCATACTCCGCCCAAGGTCTGGGCACCCACTATGACAAGGTAAAACAAGGATCATTCCCATGATCAACTAAAAGCGAATATAAGAAGCACGAGCAAATATAAGTGTGATACTCACGCTACTCAGCTGAAGAGCGTTCACGTCCCGCCGGTAGACGTTGTGAGAAGAACGCTTGCTCTTCGTTCGGCACATCACCCAATCCCTCACCACGGGATAGGCCCTCTCCAACGGCTCCGTCCTCTTGGGCGCGAGGCTCGGAAAGTAGGAGTACACCCACGCCTACAAAAGCAAAATAATCAATGACGATCTTTCGTGATTTGATAAAGAAAAGGAATTTACTTTGGTCCAAAGAAAGGTTCATACCTCCAGCAAGAGTCCAGGTCCGACAGCACTAGGAGAAGTCCCCTTCTCAATCAACTCCGGACGAACCATGGCCCTCAGGAAGCGGATGAGGACCGCAAAACCAGAAATGACCCGGCCCCAACGTCCTAGGGAACTCGGGTCGAAAGGAAGGGAAGAAGCTTCGTCGACGACCTCTCGCCCTTGTCTCCGAGGTAAATCGAAGACGGGAACCACCAAAGCCACGACGAGCCCTCGCTTAGCAGACGGGGAGGAGGAGCCGTCTCCCTCCCATCAATCATCACCGGCGCACGGGGTCTTCCCCGCAAAGTAGTCTCGAACATAAGAACGGGTATCAAACCCAAGATCAGAATGTGACCTTCGGCGACAAGTTCCACCGATCAATCTCCTCGCCTCGGCCGAGTCCGCCCTCATGGCAGTCTCCGGCCACACCACCTCCTCGGTCCCACACGGCAGACCAGAAATCATGTCGTAGTCCTGTTGGAATATGTGTCCTCCGACAATAATGCGATCACAACTGTTGATCATGATGATCACATGTTTAAATCTCATTATATGGAATACAATTGGGAAGTAATATTGTTACTGTCAACTGGTCAACATATATCGGTAATGATTGGCTGACTAGAGTTTGACATTACTGTCGTGTGACGGTGGTGATCAGTTGACCCCCTAGGTCATACCTAAAATGCAATACTCTTAATTGATTATTTAATTAATCGTATAATGTTGCGAGTTAATTAAATTACTTGAAAATTGACGGACGATTTTGGAAGTAAAATTTACGTATCATATTGAAATGTGATTAAATAAGATACGGTCTGAGTAATTGAATTGTATCATTACTCGGATGAAATAATTGTTTAATATAACAATTAAATTGAATGAATTGTTATAAATACAATCAGTTGTAATTTATAAATGGTAAAATATTTTGGCACAAGTAATTATAAAATTACTAAGTCGATTTTTGTATGTGACGTATTTTTATTAATACGTTGATTTTTAATATGTTAAAAATACATAACAAATTTATATCACATATGACATGTGACATATTGACAATTGACAAAAATAATATGGAATCCATATTATTTAGTGGGCCGAAAATTAGAGGGTTGTTGAGCTAATTATATGTTGATTGTAATTAGTGGAAGGCATGATGATTGCACTAGTCACTAGCCATGCAAGCCTATTGTTCATTGTGAAGAACAATTTTTCCATGCATTGGCTCCCCTAAAGCTCTCCTCTTACACGGTTTTGGGGAAGAAAAACCATCATTGTTTTTCTATAATTTTTACCTAATAATATACTAAGTGTAGTGTATTATTCATTCATTCTATCTATCATCCAAAATACAATTTTAGAGAGAATAAAAAATCCTCCTCTCTTTCTCTCTAAAAACCGAAATATTCAAAGTGTTAAAAATATTTTGGTTCAATTTTCTACTTGATTAATATTACACTAGTATTTGTAATATTAATTAATTTAAGAGAAAGCCTTGGGTATAAAGCTTAGGGAGAGATCTTACACTTAGATCTTGTTCATCCATAAGGGAAAGCTCAAGATCAAAAGAGAAAGGTGATCTCTTTTGTGCCCTAATAACCGAAAATCACCAATGTAAGGACATGATTTCTCCTCTATTTTATTATTGTTTGCATGCATAAAATCCGTATTTAATTTTATGACAAATTAATTTAGACATATGTGAGTATGTTAGTATGTATATGAATCTACATTTCCTTCAATCGGTATCAAGAGCCACGGTTGTTTGCATGCAAATCGGTTAAAAGTTTTTCCGAGTTATAAGAATAACAAATAAAACTTGTAAAATTTGTGTTATTATGATATACCACGAAATTAAACCATGCATGTTAATATTTCTGGTCCTAAAATGTTTTAGGATATTTTGGTTAATTTTTCGGATTTTTATTGTTCATAATTCACAATAATGGCATTTAAATGTGATTTTATGAGTAAAAATGTCATTTTTGGTCTAAAAATAGCTATACTTTGAATTTTCACTTGGTTTTTGGATATGTTTTCACATATATTATTTTGAGATAACCTGTAAATTTTCATAATTTTTGGACTTGTTATGCTCGAAAAATGAATTTTTCATTATTAAATTCGGATTTAGGTGAAAATAGGTTAATATGAGTTAAATTTCGAATCTGGTCATAGAAAATTAATATGTTGTCACATGAAATTTTACAAGATGTGTGTAAAATAATTGGCTATAAAGAAGTCTTTTTGCATGATTTATGAATTTTTGAAGAAAAATAGCATAAATAGTGACATTATTAGTGGAAAATTAATAAAACATGATCTATGACTTAGGAAAAACGTGTAATGTTGCATTTTATTATATTTTTCAGATATAAAATTGAAAAGTTAATAAAAATAATTTTTTCCATGTTTTTATGATTATTTTATTAAAAATCAATAAACCGCAACATTGTTTTTCGGGTAAATTTTCGAAATTTTTAACCTAAGATTTTGAACATTATGAGTGTCATGGAATTTTTTCCAGAATGTTCATGAGTTTAAATTTCAAATTTTGAATTTATTTGAAATTTTGTGATTTATTTGAGGTTTAATAGCTTATTTTGTAATTTTTGGTCCATTTATGAACAATTTTATAAAATATGGGTTAATTATGGTCAAATTATTAGTGAAGACTATATTTTGAGTCCTAAGAGGTTAGGGTAATTAACTTATGCATAAATATGAGTTTATGCATTTTTGTGATTATAAAATGTTGAAATCACGCAAATCCGTAAAAACCGAGTAATATACGATATTGGCTAATTAAAGGCGATTTAGCATAAATTGAGCATGTTCATACATAATATAATGCTGCATTTTCTTTATGATTGTCATAATTTTAATTTATGTAATTTTTGAATTATGTAATTTTACTTAGTATGGCCTTAAATTTTAATTGGTATTTCCCGAAATGTATGGGAATACCGATTCGGTTGTAATTTTTATTGTGATCTCGTATCACCGTTTTGTAATTTAATAGATTTATTTTATTTTAGTTACAAATGTATAATAGGAAATTATGTAATTTATTATGTAATTTTATTCATTAGGAGTTCCCAAAGACGGATTTCTTCAAGAATGGCGATACATAAAGACGGTGTTACTTCGAGATGCGTGCCACAACCGAAGTTCAAGGGACCAATGGAGTTGGTTTCCGAATATGTAATAGTTAAATAGTTTTTCTATTTTAGGAAAGGCCATACTAGGATTTATTTATTTTTATGCTTGCATTTTATTTTATGTCACATGCATCGCTAAATCGCCATAACTAAAACATGCATTTTATCTTATCGAGTTAATCGACCGTGTCAAATATAATTATCGTAGTTCACCGCTTTAGTTCACTTAAAACGTGATAGATAATAATTTGACATGACCTCTCGCTAAAACAATTAATTGAGACATAGCCTTACCAAAGAGTAGAAACCATGAAAACCTATTTCGTGGGGGAGTGCACTCGGCCACACCGGGTACAAACCTTGTTACGTAGGGGAAGTGGGTGATAAATGTCTATCCACCGAATTCATGTTGATGAGGGTTTCATCGGCCACACCGTGCCCAAGTTAATGTGGGTTTGGATCATGGACACATTTATTCGAAATTTGGATTGAACTCAACAAAAGTTTTTCGATAAGGGTTTTATCGGCCACACCGTCCCCTTGTTGAATGTGTTTTGGGCTATAGATAAATGTTAATGTAATATTATCGACCAAGAGTTCTAAAAGTAGAATCGATTAAAACGTTAATCCACCGAGTTATATTGATGAGGGTTTCATCGGCCACACCGTGCCCAAATTGATATGAATTTGGGTCTTGGAATCATTTATCTAGTTGGGTAGAGGTCACTAGAAAAATGCATGAAACTTGTTTAAATCATACATTTTTACGAGTATTATTAAAACGACAATTGTTTTACTCCTTATATTTTGTTTTGTAGACCACTTCTTTTTCATAACAAATGGCAACATCAACACCAACTCCTAATGCTACACCACTCGCTAGTTCGTCTTGGCTCCGATCCTTTATGGATCGATGTAAACTTGAAAAGAATGGGTCAAATTTCTCCGAATGGGATGCCCAACTCAAATTAGCCGCCGAAGGTGACGACAAGCTTCGTTACCTTACCGAGGCCTCTCCACCCGAACCCTCCACTAGGTCCACCGCGGCCACTAGGGAAGCATATGAGGCTTACCAAAAGGAGTCTGCCGCAATGAAAAATGTCTTAATATTTGCGATGGAGGCGGACCTCCAAAGGAGAGCCTTCAAAATGGGCAATGCTAATGAGATTTACTCCAAACTTGTGACCATGTTTTCACAAACTCCGCGGATCGTCCAATATGAGGCGGCGCGGCATTCTTTGATCTCGACTTCAAAGAGGGCCAAAAGGTTAGCCCTAATGTGCTCAAACTCATGGAGCTTGTCGAGACCTTGAAAATTCAAAAGGTTGAGATCCCCAAAGAACTCATCGTAGATAGGATTCTACACTCCTTGTCCAAAGTCAAGGCATATGTGCAATTCCGGGTGAATTTCAACATGCAAGACAAGGATGTGTCTCTTGAGGAGTTGCACAAGTTACTTGTGCAAGCCGAGAGGGACATGGGGTTAAATGTGAACCCTCCCAAGGATGTGCTTAACATGAGCACAAAGAGTAAGGGGAAGTTCAAGAAGAGTGGAAGGAAGGGTAAAAAGCAAGCTCCCACATTCACCAAAGCTAAGTCTTGTGAAGCTAGCACCTCCAAAGTCAAGAAGGGTCCTCTTGATAAATGCCATTATTGTAATGGCATGGGTCATTGGAAAAGAAATTGTTCCAAATACCTTGGTGATATCAAAGCTGGAAAGATCACTCCAGTAGGTAAATGACTAACCTTCTTTTATGTTTCTAAATTCAACTATGGTATTATGATGCAAAGTTGTGATAATGTATCTCCCTTTTATTGTAAATAGGGCCTCCACCAAGCAAAGACAAGGGAAAAGAAAAACAAGCATGAGAAACCATGGAGAAGCTAAGGATAGCTTTTATGGAGCTTTGTTTTTCATTGTCTTATTTTAAGTAATGTTTTGGATTTTAGAACTTTAAGTTTCCGTGTTCGACATGGAAAAGTATTTTGGATAATGGTTTGTATTTTGGATGATGGTGACTTGGTTTGCAACCCGAGTCACCCGTTTTTATCATTTATCCTTTATGTTCTAAAATTTCATCTATAAATGCTTGCGTTTTGAAACATAAGATTATTCACTTAAAGGTGATCTAATAGACAATTATAATGACGGGTTTCATTATATGTCCACATGCTTAAGGCTTGTGTATGATCATTTATAAAGTGATTTCGAGTCTATGAACTCTCTTAAAGGTGTGTCAATCACCAAGTACACATATGAAAACAATAACTATTAGTCTATCTATGAGATAGTTCTCCTTATACTTCAACATCATTAATTTGTGTCTCATATACTATCTTTGAATGTTTAGTGTATTTATTCTAAAGATAGAGTGGGAGAAAAATGAGGACACGACACACAAGGCAAGATAAAATTGTGTACTTGTGTAAATGAAGATCTATGCAAAAGAAAATGATTTGAATGAAGGTGTATCTATTTACATAGTATGCCGAATAGATTAGATCTATGGTTTCAAGTTAATTCTATAGGACTAAAGAGACCAAGTGTAGTAAACATAAAAGAATATTCTCAAGACAACTACACGAGGAGACCAAAAGAAAGTTTTGGAAGAAAAATGACTAATGTAAAGTCTTAACAAGCTTTTGACTAAGTTTATGAAACATTTGACCAATAGTTTCAACCTTGAGATTTACTTAAGAGCCTAAATGAATTAAAGTAACATCCTAGTAATAAGCGACATTTATGACTAGAGGTTACAAGATTTGATATACCGATATCCTCAATTGCTAAAAGTTAAACCATACAAATGTCATTGCTTAACCTCCCTATGAAATGGTTAAATCTCCTTCCAAAAGGGTATTTGCGAAGGACGTATTCTAGATATTGTTTATACTTGAATAATGACATTGCTACACATCATTATGACATGAGTGTGTTGGAGATTTAAAATCTTCCGAAAGGTTAAGATGAGACCACTTCAAAATAGGTATTTTGAAGGGATATGATGGGAACATATATGGTTCTATCTAAGTAACTTGGCAAATGCAATTCCTTATAAATTCCGATTGAGAAGTCGATTTCGAAACATGTGGAATTGAGTGGGAGTTAGGAAATTCTCATGTGATGACATGGAATTTAGTGGGAGCTATCATCCTTTGAATGTTTACAACTCATCACTCATTAAAGAATGACGAGCTAATACCTTCTTTCATAAAGAAGCTTTTGAGTTTTCAATTCTGGATGAAAATGGACAATGATGGATCCAATTACATCAAGGGATGTTGGATTAGTATTAAGAGATACACATCGTATCAACATTCACATAGGTTATTCATGTAGATGAAAATGGAATTGCCATTAGCAGTCATGGTCGTTCATTGAACCTATGAACGGTTGATCTCATGATTATTAGTAACTAATGTTTCCGCCATTAGAATAATCATGTACATGTCCAATTATGAATCATATGCATAAGAGCATGATGATGGATGGTAAGCCATAATAGAAACGTCATGTATTCTCAAGAAGAATCCGATGAGCGATTTCGGTGTTTGACGGAATACTCCATTATGTGATAAGAAGTTGCACATATTGTAGAAAATCCGAGCACATATGAGGATTTATGAGAATCCCAATTCTTTCAAGCCTTGAAAGAGAAATGAGAAGTTTTGAAAGATGCTTGGTTGAATAAGAGGTTATTCAAAAATAATCTTTCCTAGTTAAGCTAGGACTTGTGAGAAGTGCTAAGCTAAATAATCTTGTCAATTGTTACAAGATTCTACAAAACATATACCTAGTGCATTGTGTGTGGATGAAATACTTGATCAGTACAAGTTATATTATTCATCACAAATTCGTTCGTTATGTGATAGTCGATAAGAAAGTTCTTTCAAGTTAAAGAACCGAAACCAAGGTCGGGAACCTTGATGTGTACTTGGTGAGATTCATGCTATGAGAGAGAACATGAATGTGAAGGAAATTGCAAGTGCAAGAAGTTTGAACACATGGACACATGGGATGTTAAACTTCTATTGCAATCAATAAGTGTTTACACTGACAATATACATCACAAGGTTGTAATATGATATTGACTACCCGAGTGTGATGTCGACATTTGTCGTTTGAGTTATTATTAACTCACCTTGTACATTGTTATATCCAAACGGGTTGTGAAGACAATTGAACCCCGTTAAAGTGAACATGGATTAACATTGTTTTTGCCCATAGTTACTTATATGAGGTGACGTCTCGAAGTGACTAGAGTGTGATGCGATTGATGCCAAGTTCAAGTGCCATAGAGTCATGTGAGATGACTAGTCGATCACATAGGCAGACTGTTAGGAACATTTTGTCGGGCCTAATGACCGCTTATAGAGTTCTGGCCAATTTATATAGCCTGGTCGTGGCGAGAGCTACTATAGTATTCAAATGAGTCGATTCTTTTGACTAAAGACTATTCTCCTAAGATGGCACGGTTTCAGATTAACTTTGATTTGTGTTACTACGACCTTCGTAAATGGGGTCAAATGGGCATATTTTGGGTTATGATGGTGTGGCTAGTCGAAGGGAATGAGTGCGATAGGAATTGTCCACCCCTAGTCGGGGTTATAACAATATCTCGGGGCCACTCGAGGAGTAATGAACTGGAAATGCGTGGCCACGCTCGGAAAGTATCTATGATAGATAAGTCCGGTCAATCGCTTATTCTCCGGATCGAGGAAACCACTCTCGATGTGATCACTTGCAAGTACGACCTGAAAGACACCTTGCATTGAGTGGGAGATAGTAATAGGACAAGAGAATTGGTGACGCACACTTGTCGAGGACAAGTGGGAGATTGTTGGAATATGTGTCCTCCGACAATAATGCGATCACAATCGTTGATCATGATGATCACATGTTTAAATCTCATTATATGGAATACAATTGGGAAGTAATATTGTTCGTCAATGGTCAACATATATCGGTAATGATTGGTCGACTAGAGTTTGACATTACCGTCGTGTGACGGTGGTGATCAGTTGACCCCTAGGTCATACCTAAAGGGCAATACTCTTAATTGATTATTTAATTAATCGTATAATGTTGCGAGTTAATTAAATTACTTGAAAATTGACGGACGATTTTGGAAGTAAAATTTACGTATCATATTGAAATGTGATTAAATAAGATACGGTCTGAGTAATTGAATTGTATCATTACTCGGATGAAATAATTGTTTAATATAACAATTAAATTGAATGAATTGTTATAAATACAATCAGTTGTAATTTATAAATGGTAAAATATTTTGGCACAAGTAATTATAAAATTACTAAGTCGATTTTTGTATGTGACGTATTTTTATTAATACGTTGATTTTTAATATGTTAAAAATACATAACAAATTTATATCACATATGACATGTGACATATTGACAATTGACAAAAATAATATGGAATCCATATTATTTAGTGGGCCGAAAATTAGAGGGTTGTTGAGCTAATTATATGTTGATTGTAATTAGTGGAAGGCATGATGATTGCACTAGTCACTAGCCATGCAAGCCTATTGTTCATTGTGAAGAACAATTTTTCCATGCATTGGCTCCCCTAAAGCTCTCCTCTTACACGGTTTTGGGGAAGAAAAACCATCATTATTTTTCTATAATTTTTACCTAATAATATACTAAGTGTAGTGTATTATTCATTCATTCTATCTATCATCCAAAATACAATTTTAGAGAGAATAAAAAATCCTCCTCTCTTTCTCTCTAAAAACCGAAATATTCAAAGTGTTAAAAATATTTTGGTTCAATTTTCTACTTGATTAATATTATACTAGTATTTGTAATATTAATTAATTTAAGAGAAAGCCTTGGGTATAAAGCTTAGGGAGAGATCTTACACTTAGATCTTGTTCATCCATAAGGGAAAGCTCAAGATCAAAAGAGAAAGGTGATCTCTTTTGTGCCCTAATAACCGAAAATCACCAATGTAAGGACATGATTTCTCCTCTATTTTATTATTGTTTGCATGCATAAAATCCGTATTTAATTTTATGACAAATTAATTTAGACATATGTGAGTATGTTAGTATGTATATGAATCTACATTTCCTTCAAGTCCTCCAGAGTGACTCCCACCTCACCAAAAGGCATGTGAAATGTGGAAGTCGTATCCCAGAATCGGTCCAAGAAAGCACGGACCAGGCTAACGTTAGCCCGCAACTTCCTCTTCGCGATATCCCTCCAAACCTGAACCAAAGGACCGAACGCTCCGCGCTCGATCATAGCCCTTTCCTCCGCCGACAGCCGCTCGTAGTGCTCCATCGCTCTCGTGTAACCCGAGAACGACCTGATGTTCCCGGCCTCCTATTATGATTTAAAACAAAGCTATCTTTAGTTTTTGAATGAAATTTGAAAGAAATTTGGATAAAGAATGAAAGAGGATGGGTAATGAGTAGTGAATTCCTATTTACCAGACTCTTCACCGTCCTGTAGGACAGGTGACCCTCTGCAGCCCACACCAGGTGCCCGCTCTCCCAAGTCTCCCACGCGGAGCCCTCTCACCGACGACCTCCTCGTCCGACGTTGGTCTGCCTCGGGGCCTCCTCCTCCTCAACGGCCTCCTCCTCGTGAAGCTGCCCCCAGCAGCCATCACCGCGGTGCTGAAGGCTCGCTCTAAAGCCTCTTCGACAAAGAGCAGCGTCGATCTCTATGGGAGCTCTCCCAGAAGTAGAAGCCTCATCACCTGCAACATTAAAGCAAATTCAGGCCGCGTCACATGACGACAAGCCTTGGTTAAGGGATTTTCGAGCCTTCAACGCCCTGAAACCGCTCTTTTCTCGCCATCCTTGGCCATATTCCCACCTACCCGATCACTCATGTGGTAAATTGAGACAAGTCAAGCCTAATTCGAAGCCTAGTTCCGGGTTCGAGTCGAAATTTCGACAGCATTTCGCTATAATGGCGATTATGCCCTAAAAAGTGCCCTGAAAAAGCCGTCACAAACCAAAATTCCGAGATGGTAGGAAGTTTACCCATCATCCAAGGATCCCAAATATCAAGTTTCATCGCAAATGGGCAATCCTAAGGCTATTTTCGAAGCAATTTACGGTTTAGCTGTAAAACCGTCTCAAAATTCACTCAAAGGCTCAAAGCTTGATGAAAATTCGAAACAAATACATGGTTATGTTCCTAATATTACCTACTATCTGTTTCTAATGTCAATTTGACAAGGCAAATTCATTTGGGGGAAAAGCCCCAAATTTTCGATCGAATGGGTCATAAACCCTAGATTTTTCGGCTCAAAATTGGACAAATATAGACGATTAATGCAAGATTGAGACACATACCTCGATTAGTCATGTTTAATGCGAGCTTTCGGATCGAACCTTGGCGGAAATGGTGAATATTTGAGAGAGAAATGAGTGATTTGTGTTTCGAACAAATGAATACAAAGCCTCCTGATTTTCGCGTTTTTACGCAGGAAAATCAATTTGGGGAATAGACGCAGCAGGCGCTGCGCCTCTTCCAAGAGACGCAGCTCTTGCTGCGCCTCTTCCTTTTGTTCCCTCCATGCGGATTTTCAAAAATTCGTTATGAGTTCGTTATTTGTGGGCCCATCTTTGGTGCGCCTCTTCCCCGATGTTTTTTTATTCTTTTGGTCCGTTTGGCGATTTTCTCTCGTTCCGGCCCGCATTTCTAAGCCCGCAGCAAACTGTCACACGTTATTTATTCCGTCCAAGACCTTTTGCTTGTCGCAACGAATATTTATTCCTTCACAAAATTCGACACACCTTCATTATGTCTCCAGCGAGAGTAAGCGGATACACTTTCCCTCTCATGACAAGAAGAATAAACTCCCAATCATGTCTCCAGCGAGAGTAAGCGGACGTACTGTCCCTCTCAAGACGTGAGGATTGACATCTACCTAAGCAGATTTCCCCTCAGCAGTTCCCGCATGTGTCCTGCTACTCGCAATTATTTCCCGAAGACTCCCCAAACAGTTTTCTCCTCAGCAGTTCCCGCCTGTGTCCTACTACTCGCAATATTTCTTGTTTCCCCGCGGAGTGCGACAAAGGTGTCGTCCTCCAGAAGTTCCCAAACCAATAGAGTTCTTATACCCAAGCTTTAGTTATCTTTAAGTTGAACTTACTCTAGGCCTCCTTCCCGTCAATGCTTTCCTTTAGGGTCCCACACCCTAGTACCAATCCTTACTTATCTTTTAGGTCTTACCCTTAGCTCCTACGCACCGCCGGAAGCATCTCGAGAAGAAGTCTCAGGTATGGTCTCTTCTTATGGCTGGCGAGCCTCCTTACGTAGTCTAATGGACTTTAAACGACCCTCCCCGATAGTCGACAGACTCTAAAATGTTCCCGACGACAGTCCTTGGTTGACCCCTTGAGCCGCCTCGCGTCGCCATAGTCGTCAGGTTGTAATCTTCGATTGACCTGATGGCTATACTTTGACTTTCGCCTTGTCCAAGCCTCGGTCAAAGTGGGGCTCAGAGATACCTCATTTCGCACCTCCCGCAAACCACCCGGTGATGATTGGGCCACATGTTTGGTACGCGGAACGATTTGTGATGATTCGTAATATTGTCGTCAAGTGATTGCTCAAATATTAATGTCTACCTCTTAGTTGTCATCTACGTCCCGATACGGTCGTTTTGACAGTAATTAGAGTACATTCGGAGTCCGGGCCTAAAACCGTCTCCATTTTCTGATAACCGTTAAAATCCCGAGTCAGAATGTTCTGGAATGTTCCGGATATTTCTATTCCATATTTCATAAATTTTATCTTTTAGTAAACAATTTCCCGTAATATTCATATAAGATATTAAGGAAAATCGAATTATTTCTGTCCTACCATAACTCAAACACGGAGATCTTTCTTCTGCAGGAGAAAACCACTTGGGAACAGACGCAGCAGGTGTTGTGCCTCTTCCAAGAGACGCAGTGGCTGATGCGCCTCTTCCCAGGCCCTTTTCTGCATGTTTCTCGTATCTTTTTCATATCTTTCCGAGATTCACTTCCAAAGAGTCTCCGAAACCCTAATTCCTTCACGTGATTAGTATAAATAGGAGCCTTCGCTCCTCATATTTCTCACGCGAGTGTCCTCCCTTCTCTTCTCCCTTTGCATTCTAGACTTTGTTCTTACTTTTCGGCGTCTACGTGCTTGAACTTTCGACCACGTAAGCTCGGATCCTTCTGAGTACCAGCCTCCCCGTTGCATGACCGACCAATTTGACCAACTACACTAATAATCAACTTAATTAATTTAATCGTTTTCCTCTTACGAGGGCACTTTCTTTTGCATTCGCGTCGAGCATCACTAACCGATATCTTAGTCCTTCTCGTTTCGTCAACATGTAAGTCTGAGGGTGTAATCTCTCTCTTTTATTTATTGTATTTATTTTTGTAATCATCGTTGTAAGGTTTACGTCGAAAATACCATTAAAACCGATTTCTAAAACCGTGCTTTAAAACCTCTTTTTACGGATTTCCAGTAGATAACCGTCGAGAAAGGACGCAGCAACTGTTGCGCCTCTTCGAAGGAGCGCAGTTCCTGCTGCGCCTCTTCGTGAGGCTGCCGCAGTTCCTGCTTCCTTTCTTCTTCGTTCGTCCTCTGTTGTTCGTCAAATCCTTTTATTTGTTTCGTTTGTTTGTTAATTCTAGCATATGATTCACATGTATATTTGCTATTCATCATTAACATGTTTAGTCATAAATCCGACTTAAATCCCTAATAATCCAATATTTGCGGGTTTTCGTCATTAGATTCAATTCCGGGTTGTAGAGATTCAATTTGCTCGTATTGAGTTTCTGGAATTCGTCTTTGATATAGTTTTCATCTGTTTATTCATACGATCGTCGCGTATTCGTCATTAATCCATTGTATTTAACTTAGTTAATTGATTTAATTTGTTGGACTCATTAATATTTTTCACTTCTGTCATTATTCCATCTTATATTAATTCGTTTGCATCCGTCTCACTCATGCTTTACTGCTTTCATGACCCATTCATATGTTAAATAACATGCTAATCACTTCCATCCGAGTAAATATCATCAATCGATCATTAAATTCACCAATTAACATTAACGGCTTGCGATTACGGCTTCACAACCAGAACTGAGCCACGGAAGCAGACGCGCGGCGTCTCACGCGCTTATTCAAAGGACGCACTCTGCTGCGCGCTGTTCTCGGCCGAGTTCGTCTCTCAACTCCATTTCTGCCTTGACGTAGTTTAATTAGTTTACGCATTAATCTACTATTATCCGTAATATCACGCTAATTCCTGTTCGTTAATTTATTTGATTCTTTCTTTTATTCTTTTTCTCAAATTATCCGTTTTAGAAATATTTTCGACATAAATCGCCTAATCCGTTGTAATTAATGTAATTTTCATTATTGTAATTTATAATTATTGTATTTCTTTTATTGCTTGTATGTTTTCACATGTAAATGAGCATTAAATCCAACCTCGACATTAATTGTTTGCTAATTAATTGTTAACTGACTTAGTCTAATTCTCACATGCTAGGATTAAAACTTGGATGTTGCATTGCATGCATACAATCGACGATATATCAAGTACGAATAACTTCCCTAATCATTAGTAGAGGCCGCTATCGAGGCGGGCGGGATTAGGTGTTCGATCAAAAGAGCTTCCTAATACGTACCCTCACCCCTTACTCCAGATCTCCGTGAGCACCCGTGTTCATTGGCATCCACGAGAGTCATTCTAGACATAGAATGCTAAGGGTAACGATTGCTTAGTGTTCATGTCTTTACTTTGTGTCTTGACATGACACGAGGTATTCGAACGGTTCCAATTTCCCATAAAAATTGGTGGCGACTCCATACAAAAATGCAAACGCTTGTTTCTCTTTTCCTACCCAAGCGCCCCCGTGGGCGGCCCGCTGTCCACACAGTGCCATTAAGAGTAAAAACGAATCCAGACTGAGATTTCGAGTCATCTCGATCCGTTTGGAAGCTAGCATCTCACAGAATCGGTTGCGCATAGCTTTTGATCGCCTCCATAAGTCAATGCCCAATCTTTAGTCCTCCGTAGGTACTTAAGAATGTTCTTGTGACCATCCAATGTGATTCACCCGGATGTTGGAATCGACTCGTCATACTCAATGCATATGCCACGTCCGGACGTGTGCATATCATGGCATACATGATTGATCCTATAGCCGAAGCATAAGGAATCCGGGTCATGCGCTCTATCTCTTCCGGTGTCTCGGTGCCCGAGACTTGCTCAAATGCACCCCCGGAGCCATAGGAAGAAACCCCTTTTTGGAGTTAGTCATGCTGAATCTCTCTAGAATCTTGTCTATATAAGACTCCTGACTTAGATATAACATCCAACGTGATCTATCTCGATAGATACGGATGCCCAAAATTCTTTGTGCCTGACCCAGATCTTTCATCTGGAAATGGTTCTTCAACCATACTTTTACCGAAGTTAAGAGAGGTATGTCATTCCCAATCGGAGTATGTCATCAACATACAATATTAGGAAGACAATCTTGCTCCCACTCGACTTGATATATAGACATGGTTCCTCGACCGATCGAGTAAATCCATTCTCTTTTATCACTTGGTCGAAACGATGATTCCAACTCCGAGAAGCTTGCTTAAGTCCATAAATGGAACGCTTAAGCTTGCACACTTTCTTAGGATGTTCGGGATCGATGAAACCTTCGGGTTGTACCATGTACAACTCTTCCTCCAAATAACCGTTTAAGAAGGCGGTTTTCACATCCATCCGCCAAATTTCATAGTCATGAAAAGCGGCAATCGCTAAGATAATCCGAATGGAACGCGGCATGACTACGGGTGCAAAAATTTCATCGTAGGGCAAACCTGGCACTTGGGTGAAACCTTTAGCAACTAGTCGTGCTTTATAGATATCTTGTTGACCTTCCACAGAATGCTTTATCTTGTAAAGCCATTTGCATTGAAGGGGACGAACCTTAGCAGGTAAGTCAACAAGATCCCATACGTTGTTCTCATACATGGAGTCTATCTCGGATTGCATGGCCTCAAGCCATAGCTTTGAGTCGGAACTAGTCATGGCACCTTTATAGGTTGCGGGTTCACTACTCGTTAAGAGCAGAATGTCATCTATGTCATGTTCCTCGACCATACCTATGTATCTGTCCAGAGGAATAGAGACTCTACCCGACCTCCTAGGTTCCTCAGAATACTAACCGCAGCCGGGATTGAAGGAACTGGTTCCTCCAATGGTTGCTCGGCATTTGGTTCTGGAATCTCCCGATTCGAAGGTTCTATTACTCCTCGCGTTCTCGAGAAACTCCTTCTCTAAGAATGTCGCACTAGCCGCAACAAATACACGTTGTTCGGTTGGCGAATAGAAGTAATGACCAAATGTTCCTTTAGGATAACCTATAAAGTACGTCTTGACCGATCGCGGGCCGAGCTTATCCTCGTGTCTCCACTTGACATAAGCCTCGCAACCCCAAACCCGTATAAAGGACAAGTTAGGGACCGTTCCCTTCCATAGTTCATATGGAGTCTTGTCAACGGCTTTAGACGGACTTCGATTTAAGTATTAGAGCAGTGACAGTAAGAGCATAACCCCATAATGAATCGTGCAATACGGTGTGACTCATCATGGATCGAACCATATCAAGTAGTGTTCGATTTATCCGTTCGGACACACCATTCAACTGAGGTGTTCCAGGTGGAGTTAACTGCAAGACAATCCCACAGTCCTTAAGGTGTTGATCAAACTCGTGTGAAAGATACTCGCCACCACGATCTGATCGTAGTGTTTTAATCTTTCTACCCAGTTGGTTTCAGACCGATTCTCGGTATTCTTTGAATTTCTCAAAGGACTCACTTTTATGCTTCATTAAGTAGACATAGCCATATCTACTTAAATCGTCCGTGAAAGTGATGAAATACCTATAGCCTTCTCGTGCGGTGATTGACATAGGTCCACACACATCCGTATGTGTGAGTCCTAATAGGTCAGCAGCGCGCATTCCAACACCTTTGAAGGAAATTCGAGTCATCTTACCAATGAGACATGATTCACACGTGCCAAATGATTCAAAATCAAAGGCCGAGATAGCTCCATTCTGTATGAGCTGTTTAACGCGTTTCTCATTAATGTGTCCCATACGGCAGTGCCATAGATAAGTTTAATCTTTGTTACCAACCTTTAACTTCTTATTCATTACGTGCAATATTTCGGTGGTCTGATCTAAAACATAAATTCCATTCATGGAGACTGCCTTGCCATAAATCATATCGTGTAACGAGAAAACACAGCTATTATTCTCTATTACAAATGAAAAACCAAGTTTGTCAAGTGCATAAACTGAAATAATGTTTTTAGATAGACTGGGTACATAATAGCAATTATATAAAAATAACTCAAATCCGCTAGGAAGCCGGATCACATATGTTCCCCTCGAGACGGCAGCCACTCGTGCTCCATTCCCCACACGCAGGTCCACCTCACCCTTTACGAGGGGTTCGATGTTTCGGAGCCCCCGCACATGATTGCACTGAGATGAGAACCACAACCAAGTATCTAGTACCCAAGTTCCGTAACTTGCGTGGTTAATCTCAATCATATGAATAAAAGAAGAAGAAGTAGACATACCAACAGAGTAACGCGACCGCTTTTATGTCCTCACGGTATATTGTGACATGTACGCCTCCAATGCCCAGTCTTGTGGCAATGATGGCATTCCATGTTACCGTCCTTGCTCTTTGTCGCGCCTAGTGAGGTGCTCGACTCACCAGGCCCACTCTTACCCGATCCCGACTTCTTAAACTTGCCTTACCCTCGCTAGGTCTCGCCCGAGCTTTGCCCTTACCCTTGCCCTTGTTTGACACAACGAGAACATCCCGTTTCAGGCTCCCACTAAACTTCATGTCCTTCTCGGTCTGTACGAGAAGGGAGTGTAGTGCATGAGGACTTTTCTTCAAATCATTCATATAGTAATTGGCTCTAAAGAGCGCAAAACCATCGTGGAGTGAATGAAGCATGCGGTCAATCACAATGTTCTCACTGATCTTACAATCAAGTGCCTCTAGTTTCTCGACATTCTCAATCATGCTAAGAATGTGTGGGCTAACCGGTTGGCCCTTCTGGAGTTTCGCCTCAAAGAAGCGCCAGGTGTGCTCATAGGTCACGATTCTCGGTGCTTTCGAGAATTCCTTAGTGAGCGTGGTGAAAATCTTGTTTGCACCTTGGGCTATGAAGCGTTTCTGCAAATTGGATTCCATTGCAAAAATGAGTACGTTCTTTATCGCACCCGCTTCCATGACGAAATCGCTATACGTGGCGATCTCGTTAGCTCCAGCCGTGGGGCCGGGGTTTGGCGGGATGGGCTCTATCGATATTTGAGCTTCCGTCAAGCAACGGCAGCATTCCGTAATGCCGCCTCCCGGTCCGCGAAGTTTGATCCATCATTCTTGATCGAGTAGACCGATTCATCCGATTCATGAAGATCGAAGCCAGGACTCACGGTCCAATGTGGCACTTGGCATTGGGTCATCCGTACGGCCAGCCATTTTGTTATTAGCAGTTTAAATGATCGTGTTCTTCACTGAAAAAGAAGGAAAAACAAAACGAAATAAGCAACTCATCGAGGTGATTTAAGTCTATTTAAAATTCATTTTAACGTGTAGACTCATTGCACTTGTATAATCGATCTACCTCAAGAATTATACAAATGATCCCAAGACTCAATTTCCGTAAATTGATAAGCCAACTGTTTGGCTAGTTCTACCGTTAGAACTCTTGGTCGATAGATTTCCGTAAATCCTATCTTTAGTCCACCATAATCACAGGATCGTACGAGTGACCATAGTGTTGAGAAAAAATAGGTCAATCAGTTCCAACTTACCCGACGTAGAAGGGGTCATATTATGCCTACCGACGAAGAAGGGATTCATTGGAGTTTGACCTATAAAGACTATTCTCAATTTTTGGTTATACGAGGAAGATCCCATCAACTTAGTTTTAATTCATTTTAAGTGAACGAAAATCTAGCATTACGTGAATGAATTAACTTAGGTGATGGCTTATTAAGATCGTGTGACATCTGTATGTCATAGAAAACTAACGCGTAACCTCTATATGAGTCAGTTTTCATGCAAGTATTAGGTGGTTTGGTTTTAGGCGGAATATGATGCAAACTATCGTTACGATGAAAAACATAAAAAAAAATGCAAAACGTAAATAAAAGTCCTATGTGGCCTATCCTAGCAAAATTAACATAATACAACTTTGGAATCCACCGTTGGACCCGAGAAGCTTGTCTTGATGTTCCATCTTGGTCCATGCAGCGGGAGTGAGCATCCGATCTCCATCTTTGGTCTTCTCAAAATTACAATTTAAAATTTACATTCTAAAAAAACTGTAATTACAAGGAAAAATCCAAAACGGAGATGCGAGATCTCAAAATACAACCAAGACCGTGTTCCATCATTACGGTAACACGTTCTACTAAGGTCACACTAAGTTACAACCGTTTGTAAAATTAAATACGTAATAAAAACATTCATGGCATTCAAAAGTAACGATAAATAAAAGATGCATCAACTAAAACAAAATTTATTCGTGACATAATTCCGTAATTATGTTAAATTTATCCGAACCACCTTTTAACGATTAAAATTATGTGACAAAACCGCTTTTATCCACTTAATCTTAATCCATTACAATTCGTTACTTTAAACCGCTTTAAAATAACTAAATGGTACATGTGTGAACCGTTTCACAATCAAGCGAGTGTACAGAATCCGTATAATGTACATTTTATGCCCAAAAGAAAAATTAAAACACAAAAAAATTAATTTTTCAGCGCTGCCAAAACACATTTCCTCGATCGAGACACTAAAGTCCTCGATCGAAGAACAAAAATGCTCGATCGGCTGATACTGCCAGTCGATCGAGTGGACTTTTAAAAGTAACGTTGTTCGATCGAGTACGAGGACTTCTCGATCGAACAGTTAGAGTTTTAAAAATGGACGATCAAGTACTGCGAGTACTCGATTGAGTAAAACAACACAGAATAGCTCTCGATCGAGTAGTATTACGCTCGATCGAGAGCAAAACAATTCTGAAACATTAAAACCCTCGTGAAATCGATTTGACAAAATAAAACCAATTGCAATTTTGACCTAATTCGCATAAAATTAAATCTACAATTGACAAAACCTTAACATATTGCTATAATGACCGTTTATAATAACAATATGCAAAAACAAATCGAAAACAAAACCAATCGATCGAGACACTACAGTCCTCGATCGACTGATCAGATCGGTCGAAAGACTGTTTACAACAGCACAGAAAATCAGACGTGAACAACATATCACGGTTTTCAAGGCAAAATTATCGATTCAAATCGTTTTATGAAAATCACGATGAAAAATTTACGTGGCCTCGCTCTGATACCACTTGTGGAGAAATATCCGTATAAAACCCCTTAAAAATAAGGACTATAACGTAATTTATCATGTGATTAATGGTCATAAACGAAAAATAAGAGAAACGATAAAAGAATAAGAATCAACCTCGGGTCCTGTGTAAAATCGGCCTAAGAACAGAAATCAACGCAGATTTCCTCCTAATCGTTGCACCCAAGATCGTCTGAGACTATGCCCCTTGTGCTAGAAATTGCTCTCTGATTGCCTTGCAATATTGAGAGAGCTTTTGTGAGTTTTCTGATGTGAGATCTAGAATTTCAGAGAAAAAGACTCCAAAACCCTAATTTTTCTTCAACTGAGAAGGATTTTTTTTATCAAAAGGAGAGAAGAACTCTCCTTTTGTTCTATTCGGTCGACCGACTGGTTACTAAGGGAAGGAGTGGGCTTTCCACTTTCTCCTTATTTAAGTCGTGGTCCAACTCGTTTTGCTAAATGTATATGACGGGTTTTAATTATAAATCGTCATCCGTTATCGGATATTAAAATATCGACTAGTAACATGAATCAGTCGACATATTAATACTTGTCCGACAATGACAATATTGTATAATTAATTAATTCAATATACATTAATTAAATATAACCGTTTATATTCAATTTACGAATTAACCGCTTAATTCACCTTAGCCAGTATTATTTAATCCGTATTAAATAATTATCTCAACATCGCGTTTGACTAATTATTAGTCAGTAACTCCGACTAACCGCTTAGTCATATTAGGCATCAACATGACTGTATTTTCATACCGTCACATCTCTCAAACGTATCCTATAGGTGTGACTTTTAGGGACCAGTTGATCACCGCCATCTGTATGACAATAACGTCAAACTTATCTAGCAAGCCAAGCGTTATTGATAAACGTGGACTAACTGATAATAATACAAAAGTATACCCTTTTGATCCTTTTAGAGATTTATATGTCATTGCACTAACTGTGGAGGACACCAGCCCCAACAAGCTCCCACTTGTCCGTACAAGTGTACGTGCAAAAACGTTATCCGCACTAACTGGAGGACACCGGCTCCAACACCTCTTCCTCTTCCATTTAGGAGATTTCTCAACCTCTTCCAATTGCTTCCCACTCCTCAAAAATACCGCATTCACCTCCCTTGGGTTAATCGTATTACCCGGAAACTTCCCCGGATTTTGAGCCAATTGACTCAATTGTTGGGAAATTTGGGCTACATGAGTTTCCGTAGCCTTTTGGGATGCTCGTATTTCATCATTAACCCGGTTTTGTGCGGTAATGTGGTTATCAAGCTTTGAGTCGGATTTTTGATTTGCAATAACCAATTGTTCAAAGGCTTGTTCCCAAAATGGTTTTGTTGGGGTTTGGAAGTTTTGGTTTTGTTGTTGGAAATTTTGGTTTTGTTGTTGATTGAAGTTTTGTCCCTTGAAACCCCCAAATGGTTGTTGGTGTTGGGTGACAAATTGTTTCCCTTGGAAACCGGGTGGAATTTGTCTTTGGAATTGAGAGTTTTGATTGAACCTTTGTTGTTGTTGAGGTTGGGAAGTGGTTGGATTTTGAATGTTTTGTGAAGTATAGGATAAGAAAGGGTGAGTTCTTTTTCCATTGACAAATTGGTTGTTGTTACTATTGTTGAACCCTTGCCTTGCACTTGAGGATTCCCAAATTCCATTTGCTTGCTCATAGCATTCCTCTTGGAGGGGTGAAATCAAAGGACACCCAATGGGAGTATGCCCTTGTTCTCCACACAACTCACAAGATAAGACTTGTCTCATATCGGAGCTTGGTGGTTTTGAATTTAGCAAAGCAACTTGTTGGGTGAGTTCATCTAGCATACCCTTAACCTCCACATTCAAAACCGAATTAGAATCTTTGCTCTTGCCCTTTCTCATTTGCCTATCACTTCCCCATTCCATAGTTCTTGAGGCCATCTCCTCAATTAGTTCCTTTGCCGCTTTATGCCCCAAAATGTCTAAGGCACCTTTCCCCGATCCCGCATCCAATGAAAGCCTAAGGTCTTGAGTCAACCCTTTGTAAAAATTGTTCACTAGCTCGGCCTCGGAGATGCCATGGTGAGGGCATAACCGTTGGAGCTTCTTATACCGTTCCCATGCCTCATATAAGGTCTCATCCTCTTCTTGAGTAAAGCTTTGTAGTTCACTCTTGACTTTGGCCGTTCTTGATGGTGGGAAATATTTGTTTAAAAATGCCGAAGCCAACTCATCCCATGTTTTGAAGGAATCCGGGTCACAATTCTTCAACCAATCCTTGGCCGAACCCCTAAGAGAACGGGGGAACAACCTAAGGCGAACCGCGTCATCGGAGACTCCATTTGACTTGTACATATCACAATTTTCAAGGAAATCATTTAGATGATCATTTGGGTTCTCCAAAGAACCTCCTCCAAATTGGTTGTCTTGAACAAGGTTGAGCAATGCATTTTTAATCTCAAAGTTATTAGCTTGAATTCGTGGCCTTTGGATGCTTGGATTGACTATGTGCTTAGGAGTCATAGTCTCTCATATCGGAACCGGATCACCCATGGTGTTAGGTTCTTCTTCTAAAACCCCAAAAGGATTTTCAAACACTTCGGTAGCTTCTTGGTGATTAACTTCTTCAATAGGTGGTGTATCAAGTAAACCCCTTCTTCTTAATGAATTAAGTCTTCTTGCCGTGGCTTCAATTTCGCGGTCATGTTGATATGTTGGTTGACCTCTTCTTCGTCGCCTACTCATGCAAAAGACCTAAGCACTTGAAAGAAAGGATTAGTAACAAAGGACTTAGTCTAAACTAGAACAAAAACGATTAATATCAAGCCGTACTCCCCGGCAACGGCGCCAAAAACTTGATGGTATCAAGTTATACCTCGCAAGTGCACGATTTTATCGTTGTACACTCTAGAGGGTCGATCCCACAAGGAGTAAGGGTGATTACTAATTGTCTATATTCTTGAGCTTAGCTAAGTCGATATAAAACAAGAGGGTGGTAACAAACTAGCACTAAACTAACAAATTTAAAGACTATAAACTAGACAAGATAAGAACAAGCTAAAAGATAAAGGATAGATCAAATAAAGAGAAGGGCTAGAACTCGGTTCGACCATGAATATGAGTAATTCCACATACTAATCGTCTCGGCTAAACAAAAGGGGTAGGTAGGTAAGGGGGAGATGGCTCTAATTCGCCTAAGACCTTCCTCTCGGGTTCGAAATAGAACACTAGCTACCCCGACTAACCCCCCTCTCGGGTTCGAAAGCCGGTATCCCTAACTCAAAACCCGACAACCCCAAGAACATGCATTTTCCCAAGGAGGTCAAGTAAATGGTCAAGGTCATTAAACCCTCATCGTATTCCGGGTCATCCCACTCCCTCTCTCGAGGGTCGATTTCAAACACTAATCTAGAGGCACCCTCCCTCGGTTCTCCCTTTCGGTCTCAACCTTAGTCGGTGACAAGGGTCGGTTCCCAAATATCCAACTAACGACCTAACCAACTCTCGTTGGTGGGCAAGGGTCAAAAGTCGACAATACCCAAGGACCAAACCTTAAACATGCAATTCCTCTAAACTACCCTCACCAATTTCCCTCAACTAATTAGCCTTAGTGATAATTAATTAGTGAAATTACCCATACCGAGTCAAACCGAGTCCTAGAAGGAGACTACTCACTAATCATGTTGTTAAAGGCAAAATAAACAATAAAGATGGAGTCTTTAAACATAAACATGGGTGGAAGATGAATTCTACTTCTAAACATGCAACAACCCAACAATAATTATGAAGAAAGGTGATTTAATCTAATAACAAGGTTTAGTAAACTAAAAGACACAATCTTTAACCCAATCCACTCAAAGATTGAATCTTTGAGTGTAAATAACAAGGATGAGCAAAAGAAAGAGAATCAAAGAGAAGATGAACAATGAAAAGATGAACAATGGTGAAAACAAGAACAATCGAACAACAAAGATGCAAATTTAACATAAACAATCAAACAAACTTGAAGGAAAAACAAATGTAAACAAATGAAAATAGGGAGAGAAATAATACCAATCAAATAGCAAGAAAGGAATTAGGATAGAAAAATAAAGAAGGAGGAACCTTCAATCTTCTTACAACCCAACTCCAATTACTAATTAATTGAAGAACTTGTCTAATTAAGGAATGATTAACTAAAAGATTAACAAGGTTTGAAGCTTTGAAAGGGAAATAAATTCAGATCTGGGAATGTGTGTACAAATGGTTAAGGGAGGGGGTATATATAGTTTCCACCAAGATTAGGGTAGGATTCGAAATGGGCTTCAAAACACGACTTTGCACTCCCGGTCGGTCAACCGGCCGCCGGTCCTCTGGCCGGCTGGGAGGTTCCTGGAAGTTGAATTAACATTTTGAAGTCATCAGGTATGCTTGGCCGGTCAACCGGCTGCCGGTCCCTGACCGGCTGGGGCACCTTTGACTTGGAACTTGACTTTTAGCCTTTGGGGGAACTCCCAGCCGGCTGGCCGGCTGCCGGTCTTTTGACCGGTTGGGAGATTCCTGTATCTTTCTTCAAAAATTTGTGTTTTCAGCTTGAACGTTCTCCCAGCCGGCTGGCCGGCTGCCGGGCCACCGGCTGGGAATACCTCTTTGCTTGGTTTCAGCTTCAGTTTTATATATCTGCACTCCCAGCCGGCTGCCGGCCTACCGGCTGGGGATGCTTCCTCAGCTTCATTTCCTTCTACTTCCAATGCATAGCCAAGTCAACCCGTCTTCCTTGCTTCGTTTCACCCGTTCCCGCCTCAATTTCTGCAAGTAGGCCAAAATGTCATAGTAAAGGGAATCGGGACACAAAACACGAGAAAGGACGGTCAAAACCGACTCAAATGGAGTCGGTTGGCATGAAAATAGAGGGGAAAAAGGCGTAAATGGATCCTATATCATACGCAATTGAAGGGATTTGTTTGCTTGCTTGAGGACAAGCAAGAGGTTAGCTTGGGGGAGTTTGATGTGTTTAATTTATATATGATTTCTCTCTCTATTTTAGCTCGGGTTTATTTGATTATTTTACTTTTATAAGTGTATTTTTGAGCTAATTCCGTGTTCTAGGTGTTTTGGTTGTATTCGTTGCATTTTGTAGGAAATGAAGCATTCAGTAGCTTTTTCCCGTCAAATTAGCAATCACCAAAGTTCACGAGGCTAATGGAAGCAAGACTTGACCATAGAGGGGTGTTTTGGGACAAATTGGAAATCCCGAGCTTGAACAAACCAACTTTGGTTGGTATACAAGTGAAGAAGTGAAGCCCAAATAAAGTTAGGAGCAAGCTTAGGATTCTCTATTGCAATTAGTCGAGGAAATTAAGAAGTATTAAGGTGGGTTCTTAGGATTCCTTATGCTAATTAATCGAGACTTTAAGAGAAAACTTGGATTCCCACGATCCCGATCGGGATGACCCCTATTTATGACATTTACGTTTTGCACCTCTAAATCTTATTCAAGGGGTGTTGGATCCGTCATTTAGGACACACTTTTACACTTCACGACACAATTTTTCAGTTATTAGAATAGTTTGAGATCTCATTTTTAGCTTTCTTTAGTTGTTACAAATATTTCCTTTAAGCATTTGAAGTTATAATACAAGTTGCATTTCAAGTTATTTGGGTTTTATCTTGTTCTTCATCTCCACATTCCATTTCCATCGTTTCGGTAATCTTATTTCTAGTACTCGTTTTGTTAATTTCCCTTATCATTTTCATTACTGTTAGTTCGTTAATTCATCATTTGCTAATCGTTATTCCGCCTATTTGATTATTTTGTTATTATCATTATAATCATGTTTATTATATCATATGTTATTAGCTTAGTTTTTAATATGTGTGAGTAGTTCATTAGTCTAGGGATTAGAAGGGCCATGCATAAATAGTAATTACAATCGTTGAAATAGGATGTGTGGACGTGGGCCCACGGGGTCGCTTGGGAACAAGCGTTTGCATTTGTGGAGTCGCCACCAAATTATTGTGGAAAATTAGAAACCGTTCGAATACCTCGTGTCATGTCAAGACACAAAGTAATGACATAGACACTAAGAACTCGTCACCCTTAGCATTCTATGTCTAGAATGACTCTCGTGGATGCCAATCAACACGGATGTTCACAGAGATCTGGAATAAGGGGTGAGGGTACGTATTAGGAAGCTCTTTTGATCGAACACCTAATCCCGCCCGTCTCGACAGCGGCCTCTACTAATGATTAGGGAAAATAATTTATATTTGATATGTCGTCGATATATGCATGCAATGCAACATCCAATAAATTAATCCTAACATGTGAGAATTAACTAAGTCGGTGAACACATAATTAATACTCATTAAAGTCGAATTAGAGTTTAGATTAATTACATGTGAAAACAAGTAAATAAATCATCCATAACAAATACAATAAATAATAAAATTTATAATAAATGAAATAATACAATAAATTACAACGGGTTCATTGATTTACGTCGAAAATATATTTAAAACGGATAATTTGAGAAAAAGAAAGGAAAATAAATTAGGTTAGAAAATAAACATATTAGTAGTGATAATACGATTAATAGTTGATTAATACGTAAACTAATAAACTAGGTCAAAGCAACAACGGAAGTTCAGAGACAGAACTCAACCCGGAACAGGCGCAGCAGAGCTGCGTCCTTTGGAAGAGGCGCAGTGGTCACTGCGTCTGTTCCTGAGGTGAGTTCTGACTGTGAAGCCGGAACTGCATATGCATGGACTAAAACGGGAAGACAGACCAACACCAAAACCACTCAGAACAATGAGACAACAATCCAATAGGCGGGGGGAGGGGCGAGGGGCGAGGGAGATGGGAACGCCATATCAGATGGTCTGACCCATAAACATAGAACACATCAAAGGACCTCACTAAGATTCGATCGTGAAGCCTAGGGAGGTGGGGGAAGGGGTGGGGGAAACACCTCGCTAGTTGCATGCACGGACAAAGGAAAACCAAGAAGATGATCCCTTCCCGAGACGCATGCTTGGAGACTGACAATCCAGGAAGACGAGGACAAAGGGAGTGATTGGAAGGCAAACTCACACTCCGATCAAACTTTAAAACAAGAAAATCGATCACAGAATCAAGGTGAAAGCCGGAAAATTCCAGATTAGAGCAATTAAATCATAAAAACTGGGTAAAATTAGTTAAAATGAGATATGAAAATAGTGGTCATCGGAGATAGGCCACATGACGACCCAAACTCCGGCGACCTGAGCAGGTATACTTAGGGATCAGTGGGAGGAAGGTTGAGAATGGTGGGACAAGTTATATATTTTGGGTTTTTTTAGAGAGAAGTTGGAGAAATTTTTGTATAGAGAGAAGTAGATTTATAAATAAATAAATATATATCAGAGTCTATTTTAGACTGCGTTAAAGTGCAGTACCATACATCCGATGTACTACTACCAATTTTATTGTTTTTGAGCATTATATTAAAGTTTTTGATTTTTTTTTAAAATTACTCCCTCCTATTCTAAATAACTCTCCCTATTTCCATTTTCGTCTATTCACAATACTCTCCCTATTTTCTTATTTTGCAAACATTTATATTTATTTTAATTACCTCACCCCACAACAATATCCCCACAATACTCATACTTTATCTTATTTTAATCACTTTACCCCACAACAATCCTTATTTTAATCATTTTACCTCATAACAATACTTATTTTAATCACATAATACCTTCCCTCTCTCCAATCTCATACCCCACTCCAATACTTTATCATATAATATTCCCCTCCCTTAATTCTCGTGTCCTCCATAAAAGGAGAGAGTTATGTAGAATAGGAGGGAGTATGAGTTTTACAATAAAGTTTTTGAGTTCATTTAGTTAAAAATAAAACTCAAAAAATTACAACAAAACTCAAAAACATTACATATAAGTCTAGTTAAATTTGAGTTTTGACGGGAAAAAAAAATTAAAATCTAACTTATAAATTATAATAAACTCATAAAAAATACACAAATACTCAAAAACAAATAAAATTTGAGGTCATAAGCTCAGAAAAAATACACATATGCTCAACAACAAATAAATCTGATATATGTTCCTTTTTCTCTTGGTTTCATTGATAACTTGGGAATGCATCTTCATTGTGTGGCAAATATAATGTGATTTTTGTTAAGAAGTAGAGTATTACCTAAGCATGTATGAATTATATGATGAGGCTTATTAGTTATTAATACCATGCTAACACAATTAGTACTATGATATCGATATTTGATGGCGTGCATGCTCGGATTAAATGGTAAATCATACTACTAAATCTCTCATTAACCTGGGCGAAATTTAACCTTTATAAGAAGACACTTGTATTGTTCAATCCAATAACGTTATCTTTAAAATCCCATGGGAAGCGATCATTCGAAGGCGCCACGAGAAAAACGACCACCACCACACGATTCATTCTCCATCCTCCAAGAAAGATGGTGCGACTCCATTTTCGGGGGACAACAACCCACCAGAGGGCGGTTAGGCGAGTTTGTAGCTGATACAAGGGGAACAGCCGCATGTCGGAATACACATCTCTCAAATGACTTGAGCTTTTTTGGTGAACGAGCAACGGCATGTCGGAATACACATTTCTCAAATGACTTCAGCTTTTTAAATGAAAGAGCAGCCGCATGTCCGAATACACGTCTCTCCAATGACCTTAGCTTTTTTAATGAAAGTGCATCACATCGCTCAAATGACCTCGGCTTTTGTAACGAAGGCATGCACCAAACTTTTGTTAATTCAATGGTATCACATCATAGACGATTACATGATAGTCTTCCAAAACAACATATGAGACGTCCTACCCAGAGACAACCCACGGTTATGCGTGGTAAGCAGTCACAAATGATCAATAGGGGCAAAGTGACAGAGACGGAGTGCACAATATGTCAAGAAATGGTGAAGAAAGGTGTTGCAGTAAAAGCGTTAAGTTGCGGTCATGTGTTTCATACCAGTTGTATTGAACCTTGGCTTGCTGAGAAGAATACATGCCCTATGTGCCGCACTTGGGTGACTAATAATTGTTGAATTATTCAACATTAGAAAATTGCACAAATTTCTGGTTGTGTTTGACAGTAACTTTTCAGTTAATAAGCAAGAGTATAATAAACTTCAACTGCTTTTGCTTTGCGTCTTTAGAGTCTATGCAACATTGTTTTTTTTTTTTTCCAAAAGGGAATTTATGCAAGCTACTACAATAACATAAAATTCAGCAGCTTCATCATTGAATAATTTCATAACAAGGATCAGACGATCTTACAATAAGTGGGTGATGTTATCTTAATTTACCTGCACTTCTATTTTCATTAGCCTTGTAAAGGCCATAATTATGGAAAAACACTACTGCAACGATCTACTTACTACCAACACAACTACTTACTGCGAGAACACAACTTAACAACGGACTAATTGCTTTCTCAGGGCAGAATTTTGTTGCAAAAACCGATACTATAGTCCAGGCATTCACCAGCAAGCTCTTCAACTACCAGCCACCGCCAGATTTATCATCCCCACCACGATCTCCACCTCCCCAGCCCTTCCCGCCGCCACTGGTTCCACCACCTCCGCTGCCACCATCTCCCCATCCCCCACTCCCACTACCACTACCCAATCCACCTCCGTCATTGTTTTTGTTACCCCAGCTGCCACCACCACCACTACCTCCTTTACTACCACTATCTCCCCAACCCACGCTGGCACTGGTTCCACTTCCACCTCCTCCACTATTGATATTACCCAAAATGCTGTTGCCGCCACCCCCAACATCACTACCTCCGCTGCTACCACTAGCTCCCCAACCTCCACTGCCATTACCTGTTCCACCTGGACCTCCTGCATTGCTTTTGTTACCCCAACTTCCACCCCCACTACCTCCCGAATCCCCACTGCCACTACCAGTTTCACCAAATCCTGCATTGTTCTTATTACTCCAACTGCCATTACCACCACCACCGCCTCCACTGCCATTACCTCCCCAACCCTTACCACCACTACTGGTTCCGCCTCCATCACCCTTCTTATCACCCCAACTACTGCCACCACCCCTCCCACTATCCCCCCAACCCCCACCGCCATTACCAGTCCCACCTCCACTCCTATTACCCCAACTGCCACCACCACTAGCACTGCCTTCTCCACTGCCACGAGTTCCCCAACCCCCACCGCCACTAGAGATTCCACCCCCTCCGCCTTCTGCACTGTTTTTATTACCACCATCACCATTACCTCCGCCGCCTCCCCCAGCTCCCCATCCTCCACCACTGCCACCACTTTTCCAACTGGTATTCCCTTCTTTGTTATCAGCGCTCCACTTTGAACCACCATACCCAGAATCTTGCTGATCAGGATAGCCACTATCTCTGTCACCACCACTGTATGAGTCTCTTCCACGTCCACGCCCACGTCCGCGCCCGCGTCCGCGCCCACGCCCACCATCATATTGACCTTCAAGAAAAAAAAATGTCAGTCATGTATCAAGCACAAGAAATAAACAACAAAGCAATCATTATTGAAGCATCAACTGAATTTATGCTTCATTTTCTAGGGGTGGAAATTTGTTGAGAATGTGTTTGTCCCTAAACTATGATCAGCCCATATTTGATATTTCCAACATCTAAAAGAGTTAATCAAGAGTTGGAAATTAAAAGGAAAACCAATGTTGTTATTACCCCACCTTCAGCATCGTTGCTAGTACCCCAACTTCCAGCACCATTACCTCCTTTGCTGCTGCTATCTCCCCAACCCCCACCTCCACCTCCACCACCGTTTTTATTACCCCAACTGCCACCACCTCCGCCGCTACTAGCTCCCCAACCACTACCGGTTCCACCATCTCCACCTTGTGCATTGTTTTTATTTCCCCAACTATCACCCCCACCGCCGCTGCTACCAATGCCCCAACCCCCACCGCCGCCACTAGTTCCACCGCCACCACCCCTCCAACTTGTATTCCCCTCTTTGTTATCGGAGTTCCACTTCGAACCACCATAGCCAGAATCTTGCTGATCAGGATAGCCACTATCTCTGTCACCACCACTGTGTGAGTCTCTTCCACGTCCACGTCCACGTCCGCGTCCGCGCCCGCGCCCACCTTCATATTGACCTTCAAGTAAAGAGATGTCAAACATGTATCACACACAAGAATGAAAAACAAAGAAACCATGCATTATGGAAGCATCAACTGATATATGCTTCATCCTCCCAAAAAAGAAACCGGGGTGGAGAATTATTAAGAGTGCTTTTGTCCCTAAACTATAGTCAGACCATATTTCCAACATCTAAGAGAATTCTGAAAACCAAAAGTATGAACTGATGTAATCTAATGCCTCAGAAAGTAAAAAAGAAAACCAGTGTTGTTATTACCCCACCTTCAGCATTGTTGTTAGTACCCCAACTGCCACCGCTGCTAGCTCCCCAACCCCCACCGGTTCCCCCTCCATCTCCTCCACCGTTTTTATTACCCCAACTGCCACCACCACCACTACCACCTCCTCCACTGCTACTAGCTCCCCACCCCCCACCGCCACCCTCAGCATTGTTGTTAGTACCCCAACTGCCACCGCTGCTAGCTCCCCAACCCCCACCGGTTCCCCCTCCATCTCCTCCACCGTTTTTATTACCCCAACTGCCACCACCACCACTACCACCTCCTCCACTGCTACTAGTTCCCCACCCCCCACCGCCACTACCTGTTCCACCACCTTCACCTTCTGCATTGTTTTTCTTACCCCAAGTATCACCACCGCCGCCGCCAGAACCCCAACCCGCACTGCCACCACTAGTTCCACCTCCACCGCTTCCCCAACTGGTATTCCCTTCTTTGTTATCAGAGCTCCACTTTGAACCACCATAGCCAGAATCTTGTTGATCAGAATAGCCACCATCTCTGTCACCACCATTATTGGAGTCTCTTCCGCGACCACGACCGCGACCGCGTCCACGACCACGCCCACGTCCACCTTCATATTGACCTTGGGGAAAAAAAGAGATGTTAATTGCGTTTCAAACACAATACTGAACAACAAAGCAATCATAATAGAAACAGCAACTGAATAAATGTTTTTATTTCTCTTAACAAAGGAGACCGGGGGTGGAGAATTGTTAAGAGTGCTTTTATCCCCAAACAATTGTCAGTCCATATTTCCAATACCTAAGGGGGCATTTGGTTTGGCAAAGGGAAAGGGAATGGAATCACCAAAGGGAAACAAGGGGTAAGGAATCAAATTCCCTTTGATTAAAAACATTGTTTGGTTTAAAACTCAATAGAAAGCTTTAGTGCATAAGCCCATCCCAACCCACCCAGTGCCTCCACTCCCATCACAAAAATTACCAAAACCAACCACGTTGGCTCTCGTTCCTCAGACCTCAGGCCACCCAACTTGCACCATCCTCGGCTCCCATCCCCACCCTTGAAACACCTTTCCCCACCCCCTAAAAGGCTAAAACACCATATATGAAGTCAATTCCGAGTTGTTTGGTTCGCCGGCAGTATGAAGGTCTATGGTCGGATAGATGGTGATGAGCAGTGTTCTGGAGATGGTGGTGCATGGAGTTCGGTAAGTAGAGTACTTAAAAATTCAGTAGGTGGTGGGGATGGGCTGATGGAGGTGTCGCCGGCATCGGTTGTGGGTTGTCGGCGTGTATGGTAGTAGAAGGGCAGCAATGCTGCGCTTTATGTGGTCGCAGCAGGTGTCGGAGTGGGATAGCGACAATGATGGTGGTGCGTATGTTAGGAGGTGATATGGATGAATGGGGAAAGGGAATGGATGTACAGGGATTGGGGGGTAAGGGAAAGATTGATTTCCTTAAACAAACACTAACAAAGGGAACCCTTTCCTTTCCTTACACTCCCAATCTCCCATACCAAACGCCCCCTAAAAGAATTCTGAAATACGAAGTATGAACTGATGTAAGAATCTAATGCCTGGGAAAGTAAAAGGAAAAACAGTGTTGTTACCCCCACCTTCAGCATTGTTGTTAGTACCCCAACTGCCACCGCCACTACCTCCTTTGCTGCCGCTATCTCCCCAACCCCCACCGGTTCCACCTCCATCTCCTCCACCGTTGTTATTACCCCAACTGCCACCACCACCACTACCTCCTCCGCTGCTACTTGCTCCCCACACCCCACCGCCACTACCTGTTCCACCACCTTCACCTTCTGCATTGTTTTTCTTACCCCAACTGTTACCACTGCCGCCACCGCCACCACCAGCTCCCCAACCCCCACTGCCACCACTGGTTCCACCTCCACCGCTTCCCCAACTTGTATTCCCTTCTTTGTTATCAGAGCTCCACTTTGAACCACCATAGCCAGAATCTTGTTGATTAGAATAGCCACCATCTCTGTCATCACCATTATTGGAGTCTCTTCCGCGACCGCGACCGCGTCCGCGACCACGCCCACGTCCACGTCCACCTTCATATTGATCTTGGGGAAAAAAAGAGATGTCAATTGTGTTTCAAACACAATACCGAACAAAGCAATCATTATAGAAGCAGCAAGTTAATAAATATTTTTATGTTCCAAGTTCTAACAAAGGAGACCAGGGATGGAGAATTGTTAAGAGTGATGGATAGTCAGTCCATATTTCCAATACCTAAAAGAATTATGAAATCCACAGTATAAACTATAAAACTATGAACTGATGTAAGAATCTAACGCCTCGGAAAGTAAAAAGAACAGTGTTGTTACCCCACCTTCAGCATTGTTGTTAGTACCCCAACTGCCACCGCCACTACCTCCTTTACTGCCGCTATCTCCCCAACCCCCACCGGTTCCACCTCCATCTCCTCCACCGTTGTTATTACCCCAACTGCCACCACCACCACTACCTCCTCCGCTGCTACTAGCTCCCCACCCCCCACCGCCACTACCGGTTCCACCGCCTTCACCTTCCGCATTGTTTTTCTTACTCCAACTGTCACCCCCACCACCGCCGCCACCATCGCCAGCTCCCCAACCCCCACCGCCACCACTAGTTCCACCTCCACCGCTTCCCCAGCTGGTATTCCCTTCTTTGTTATCAGAGCTCCACTTTGAACCACCATAGCCAGAATCTTGTTGATCAGAATAGCCACCATCTCTGTCACCACCATTATTAGAATCTCTTCCACGTCCGCGTCCGCGTCCACGCCCGCGTCCGCGCCCACGTCCACCTTCATATTGACCTTGAGGGAAAATAGAGATGTCAGTTGTGTTTCAAACACAATACTAGCAACAAAGCAATCATTATGGAAGCAGCAACTGAATAAATGTTTTTTATCTTCTAAAAATGAGACCCGGTGTGGAGAATTACTGAGACCGCTTGTCCCTGAATTATGGTCAGTGCATATTTCCAACATCTAAAAGGGTTCTGAAATCCATAGTATGAACTGATGTTGAAATCTAATGGCACCGAAAGTAAAAGGATAACGAATGTTCACAGGTTTATCAAACCATTCGTTAGTCGTGAAAGTAAAAGCAAAGCAAATGCATCTATCTACAAAGAAATTAGAAAGAAATCCAGAGAAAGTCAGTCATACTTAATCCACGGTGATTACCTGTCCTACCCCCACCATCATTACCACCAGAGCCACTCCATCCACCAGATGCCGCAGCTGACTGTGACTCATGGATGGGATCATTAATGTGCTGTTGAAAATATGCCATTAGCCTATTAACATCCTCAAATATCTGTTTGCGGAATTTTAATCCCTTGGGGTATAGACCAATATACTCATGATGCGGATTGGAACTTCGTATGTACGTGAGAATAAGAGCACCAGGATGCTCGTGAGAAATCCCAAAGGAATAAGCAATCTTCATTGGGTTTTCCAATTTTTCAGCCCTAAGGATCTCATCAATTTCTGCTTTTGTCCCCATCTTGAATTTCCGATAATTCAGAACTGCCTTCAGATGTCCAACTAATGGATCGACGTAACGATGCATAACCTGCAAACCCATAAGCAAATGTAACGAGACCACTTCACAGTAAAAATCCAGTCCTTATTGAAGAAAAACAACGTGCAAGAATATTCCATCATCGCCAGCTATTCAACAAAAATGAGATGCATCATCTCCAGAGGGAGACGTGAGAAGAATTGATTGCCATAAATACACAATACAAACCTCATCCAAATCTTCGAAAGTGTCCTCTCCAATTTTCAGAGTTTTCCCAATGCGAAGCAAGCTTGCGATATCTTTGTGGTCTTTCCCGCCCTCAAGTATATCCTTGTGAGCATATACACCATCATGGATCTTAAGAGTTAGTGTCAAATAAGATGGGCCTCGAGAACTTGGGCGAATCAGGCTCTCGCCAGGATCCTTGCCGGCTAAAAACTGTACATCGAGCAAGTGGAGGGTGATAAGCACTAGCAATGAAACTAAAAAAGGGATACATTTAGATTTGATTCCATATGCAGAATTACTGTCCCAAAAGCAAATAACATAAAAATGGACAACTTAACAGCCATATCTGAAAGTGCATCTTAAAATTGAACATGAACATCAGAACATCTTTATAAAGAACTTGGAAAGATAATCAAGTGGTCGATTGAATGGCAAACACTTTATTTTGTAACCCAGATATCCGAAACGGCAAACCAACAGAAAATGGGAGGGGTCAACCATATAAAAGTTCGTTATATGCATTTCTACCTCCATTGCTTCATCAGCTGTGATATTCCGAAAGTGAGGATGAACAATCATCCTTGACTTGAAATGTTTCCTTGCAAGCTCCTTCTCTCTACGAGCCTTTTCTTGCTCACTTCGTAAGCTGCTCTGGTCTTCATGATAGTAAGGATCCAGGGTTTCTGTACTTTGTTGCCTCTTTCTCATATCCTGCTCTCTGCAGGTTAGAAACACCTGATATCTGTCTTTCAGGATTGACTTGATTTTACAAGTAAGAACATCCCCTTCGTGCAACTTCTCAGTCAAATCAGAATCCCCACAATCATCCGAATAGTCTTCCCTAGTGAGCATACCAGATAATCCTAATTCAATGGAGCAAATTGCCCTCTGTGCTTGCACCCTGCGAACAGTAGCTTTGACAATACGCCCTTCACCAAGACTACCATCATTTTCACCAGAAATCAAATGAAACTCATCATCTTGGCTAAGCTCTTCATATGGCTTACGCCAGTCTTGAAACCCTTGAATCATCTCCAGTTTTATGCCATGCAAGGTCTCAATCTTAGACATGCGATCAGAATCTTTAGCATATTCATCAACACTAAAAGATACTAGAGCACTTGGTCTGTCCCTAAGATTTTCAATTGTCATCTCAAATGCATCATCATCATCTTCCAGATTGTCATCACCAGCAATTGCCTTGTATATGTCTTTTGCCATTTCTTGTGCGAGAGAATAGGACTCCGGATGTATTCTTGTATCATCCAAGATATCAACAAATTGGTTGGCACTAACAGCTGAACCACTGCGTCTAATACGCAAGAAACCGGCAGCGCTAATGAATACCTGTCTTCCAAGTCCATGACTAGTCAGCAAGTCTTTTCGTGTCACAATTGCCCCGGCCCTGACCAATGACCTATGTAAGGAAGCTGCTTTCCTGGGCCCAAGACCCGAGATGAATTTCAGTGGGGCAAACAGCCATTCATGATTTGCAGCCAAATTTAGATCAAGGCCCACCTGATTAGTAACATCAACCATTATCTGTTCCACCATCTCATATTTCTCATCAGCATTCAGAAAGATCTCAAGAGGACTAAATTTCCATGACAAAATTTCCTTTTCTGTACCACAAAGTGCAGCAACCATAGCTAATGGATTCTGAATATAGCGTCCCAAAGCAACTGCTCTTTTCACAATGCCTGAGAAAAAATAATAAATAGGTGACTCCAACTTATGAAGAGTAAAACAAAAAGTAGTTCACATTATCGATCTGCTATATATACCTTGCTGACCAGGGATCTGTTCAGACGATGCATGAGAATTTTCATATACACGAGGCAAAGATTCATCTCCATAGAGAACACTCAGCCCGTCCATGTCATGACCCATATCTCTAGGATTTTCTTCAACCATCTTAAAAACAATCTAAGAGAAGATAAGTATGAAACAGGTTAGTGAAAATTACCCAGCTAACAAAAACAGAACAATCAATCAATTGATAGTAATATTTTCATCACTAGACATTGCAGACAGCTTCATTTTTCATGGATCACAAAAGCATGAAGTTACCTAGCAAACCTAACAATATCCTTAGCTTTAACACAAGAGCAACAATATAAACACAACAAAGCCTTCTTATATGATTTGACATAGGACGATATCATCAATGTGAGGTGGTAAAACAAGAAGAAGAAAAAACACCAGTAAATCACATCAAGATTGGCTGACAAAATGATTGTCAACAAAGGAAAGCGAAGGACAAAGAACATATTGACCAAATGTGAAGAAAAGAACCAAGGTAACGAAAACCCAAAAAGAAAAGTAGTTGAAAAATAATGGGAAAGATAACAAATAAGAAATTCAAGTGAACCAAAAAAAATTAAACAAATATGTCACTAGCCATTGAACAAGGTATCAAGCAACGACCCCCATCAACCTTTTTACCTCCTTATCTCCAAGACTCCAACCATAACTCTTTAGTTTCCAACCTTCACATATTTAATCCACCCAATATCTAGCGCCTTCTTGTCCCACATAGAAATGTCATCTTCCTTTCTTTAATACTGGTGCCTTTTGCATCCCTTCTACCTTGTATATACCGTTTATACTTCCTCCATTTCATGGTTTTCTTCCCATTTACTTTTTCATGGTCTCCACTGCGCCACTTTGACCATATATATTTGTATTATATATTAGGAGTTTTTTTTATTAGTGTATTATTTTGTGAAAGCTTTTTCCTTAATATAAATGTAAATATTTTAGTATCATATCATAATATATTTTAATGTATTGACGATCCAAGTATTGCAACTTTGACCTCTAAAAGCAAATGGGAAGAAAATCATGAAATGGAGGGAGTAAAATTTATTGCCCCTACATTTCTAGGTTATAACATTCTTGCTTTGCTCACCTACTTGTTCCACCAACAGTTCCAAAGGTGGCATGCTTCCTACAAATTTTCCTACAATTATATTAATATCCATGCTACTGAACAAAATACAGGTTATGGCCATATTAGCTAAGCATTTACGTTGTTTTTTCCGTTAACTTTCACCACTTGATCATAGAATCTACTCATGGCCTTCGCTACCTAGAAAATAATCTGCCAGGAAGCCAAGTCTCATGTCTGACAGATATCCATGTTACTCTCACTAGGGATCACCTTCTAATCCCTTCAGCTCTGACAGTAATCCTTACTAATTAGATTCGATGTGACTGGTAATAATTCTACTCCTATATACACCAAGGGTGTCATTTTTTGGGTGAAAAAGCCATACACCCATGCGAAATTTTGGACACCACTTTGTGCTTTATTCTTCTTCCAAATTGAGTGCCCTCAGAACCACCTTGACTAGAGCTCCCATGTCGAATGAGATCATAGCCAAACACGCAATAAGTTAGGAAAAAAATAATTAGTCATCATTTCACAAGCCTTACATATAAAAACCTCAAAGAATTCTAAGACAATGAAATGCCAAAAAGCCATTCCGTCAAATGAAAGCAAAATAGATCTCCAACCCTTCCATAGTTCCATGCGACTGGCTATGGTGGATACAAAAGAAATTTTTTTCTGGTGGGCCCTTTTAAGGATGTTAAAAAACATAACTTGGTTATTTTTAGTTCAAAGAGCACCCAAATGGACAAAAATACATAAGAAAATAACCAGACACCAAATAATGTACATCTGCTCTATGAACTATTGGACTGTTTATAACATTCAAAGACCGTGTAATCATACTTAGACAACAAGGCATAAATGGCAAGGAGAAGCACTAACTAATCTTCCCAATCTACATACTCCTTAGAACTAGGTCACAATTTTACAAGCAGTTAAGCAAAACATACCTCATAAATATTTTCCTTCAGCCTGGTGCAGGAAAAGTTCGTAGCACCCAAGACCACCACCTCAGGTTGGTGTTCTGTCATAAACCTCAAAAGATTTTGCTGGTCATGTTTTTTACGCTGCTGATCAGTGACATTTTGAGACTTCAAGCTTATCGATCCAGCCTCTAGTACATCAACGATCTCTCCAAATGTATCCAACATCACAAACGTGGTTGTTGGTTTTCCTGGGCCCCAACAACAAGCCATGACCCTTGGAGCCACCTCACCATCTGACCTAATCTCACTCTCCTTGCGCCGATATGGAGCCACAGATACTTTATCCCACAACCGTTTGCCATATTCCATTAGCAACCAGTTCTTTGACCTGCTGGTCAACAGCAATCTTGCTTCCTTTTCAAGTGCAGGCAGTATAATTTTTAAAATAGCATCTTCTAATATTAGCTTCCTCTGTTCATCCCACAGTTGATTAGAGCTGCTCTTACCACAGCTAAGGTACTTCTCCTGAGAGTCGGTCATCAATTTACTAAGGATTTCATCTGGCAGTTTTATAGTGACTTGCAGAAGCTTTTCTGCTTCTGCCTTTTGTATAAGGAGCCATTGTGCATCCTCGAATTTGTTCAATGGTTTGTTGCGTAACCATTTCACACCTGCAAACTGATGGAAAACATCTATGACAGTGTTCCCATTAGTTGTAGGACATGTTGACACCACCGCATTGTCAAAGTATACACTCCGAAAATGTTTTTTCACACGAGGCTCGCAACTTATCTCAACTGCTACCTGAAATAGTCACAATCTAATTAAAATACAGCAGAAAGTGAAATTCAGTAAGACACATACAAATTTTTCAAATACATACCATGTGCCTTGCACCTTTTAACACACTTTGAGGTGAGTCAAACTCAGCACAGGTAAAATTTGAAGCCACTTCTTCTGGTGTTTCCTTCAAATCATCTGATTCATCCCCTTTCTGTAGGTTAAAAATATAGTCAAAGGAGCGTAACCAAAATCCAAATGACATATTTACCAATAATGAAACTCACCGTTGCAACTAAAGAGATCTGCAATCCAAACTGCTCAGAACTACAGCCAAACTTGCTGGCAACCTCCCATAAACCAGCTTTATTGCACACACCATAATGGGATTTTCGCTTCGGTATTTTAAATTTCCCCTCATCCACTCCGGCCTCACCAGGAGAAAAATGCAAATTAAACTTTGAGTCAACATCATCAACTTCTCTTTCAGATTCTGCTTGATCCAGCATATCAACAATTGACACAAAGAGTTGCTTGTTCAAACTGAGTCTAGTGTCATCATATATTCTGCGAGATTCTTCCTCAAACCTCTTATTGTAGTAGGCCAAAAGAGCGTTCTTTCGCTTTTGAAGAAGAAGCCATTTTGTATCCAACTCTCGGACAGCCCAAAGCACCTGCAGAACCAATTTTTAAATTTACTCCAGCATGATAAATGCGTAAGAACTACAATAATAGGGTATATTTACAAATTGCATATTACCTTGTGCCACTTCAAAGAAGGTTTCTCACGATTAACATAATCACCCGTTTCAGGGTCCTTCAATAAACTCGAAATGTTTTCCTTGCGGTACATAGCAATGAAAGGGAGCTACAAGACCAAAACGACAAGGGTAAGCCATCAACTGATACAAGAAGAAACTAAAGTACAGAAAAGCCACTACTCACATCAAGCTTCTGAACATGAATGAAGTTCAGAAAATTGCTAATATGATCCTCCAACTCTTCAATCTCTTGTTCCCCAAGCGCAGGCATCTTAACAAGTACAGCAGATTCCAGCTGCTTCCTAATCCATGTGGCCTCTGCTTTAATGTCACCAACATCTAAGGAAGGAGGACCAGTACTCCTTTCAGACATCTGTCAAATAAGAAAGAACAGGTTTCATGCAATTTGGTGGTTGGAAAGGAATCTGAATCAAAAATAATGACCTCATTAAACAAGGTTAAAGCAAGTTCACGGATGCAAGTATGTAACTAACCTGGATTCTCTCTGGTATATCATTTTCCCTGATTTGATCATCAGTCTCGGTCATATATTTCTTTATGAGGAGTGACGGCTCAAACTCATCTTCAAGCCTTCTTTCACCAGTCTCATCGTATCTCCTACCTCGGTCACGGTTTTCTCGCCGCTGATTAAGAAGATCCTCAACATCTCCAAAGATCTCATGGGCTTCCTGAATACCAGATGATGAAACTCCAGTTGCTTGTCCAGACTTCTTAACAATCTGGCGCCTAAATGTCACTCAGTGAAAGTCAAACACAATACGGTCAAAGACAAATACAGGCAATAAAAAGTACTCCCTTGGTCCCAACCATTTGTTTACCTTTGATTAAAATACTCCTCACAAAGAGAAATAAATGATTGAGATGGAGGGGTAGAAAATAATCTCATACCTCACGGAGGGGCCCGTCTCGTCTATATCTTCCACAATAAAATCTGCCATATCATCCTCATCATCCATATTGCCATCATCCTCATCATCATCACAAAACCCAGAATGCTCCACCTCAGGTTCCCCTTTGACTTTCTTCAATCTCTTAAACTTGTTTTCCTGTTAAAATCCAAAACCACATTCAGCAGGAGGGGGAAAACAGAGAGAGGTGAAGATACATACTGCATTACCCATCCAAATGGTAAAGTACAACACAATAAAACTTGCACTCACAGCTTCACGTGAAACAGGAATATTGGCTTCCTGGAGTAGTAATAAATCATCCTCGTCAAGTTGAAAATCCCTGAAATGAGTTAAAGAAGCTTTTGAGTGATTAGTAGAGATTTAATAAAATATTGGAAGTAAACATTCACTGAGAATCAACAACTTCTTTCTCTTCTTCTTTTTACGCCTCGCTCCATCATCAGCCCTATCTTCTACAGGATCTTCTTCATCCTCTTCATCCACATCGTCAACAATAAAATCATCCTTCTCATACTCATCCAGTCCTGCCAGAAAAAACTTAAGAACGTTGTCTCAACTCAAAGAATTTGGAGTCAACAACATACAATGATAAACAATACATCAAAGCTCGATCAAAAATAACACCAAAGGTTCCGTAAAATGCATTACCAAAACATTAAAGAAACATATATCACCTTTGTACAGGCATCATCATATATGCTTGAAAGAACGCTCAAATCACTCTCCAACACTACCATTATCATTTTCACAATGAAGCTTACAGCAACATCGGTTCCAGATAAATGCAATACGAAAAAAAGTACTTGCATGCATCAGTGCATCACCTATACTTTGAATGCTCCCTCTAACAAAAGTTATACCACATTGAAATATAAGAAAGTTTTCACCTTGCCACTCAATTCATGGGAATTCGAGCGTCACAGTCATTTTCCATCACAAATTCTTCAAAAAAAAAACATAAAACATAAACAAACACCAAGAAAATCAAAACACCACAAAAACTAATCATAATAAACCGAAAAGGCGACAACTTGGAATTCATCAAAACGTACAAAAGAAAAACCCAAAAAAAACAAGGGAAATAAACATACCGTCTTCATCATCGTCCTCTCGCTCAACATCTTGGTCCTCAAAATCAGCTGTAAATAATAATACAAAAATAAAATATGCGGATTATTCGTATAATCGAAGAATGCAATTTAGTAGGGTTTTGACAAGGGCGAAAAACATGCAAAAAAGGGGGAAATAGATGGAAAATGCGGAAATGTATTACCTTCATCTTCGGAAACTACAGCTTTTCTGGCCATTGTTAGTGCGGTAGGGTTACAGAAAGAAACCCTAGAAAATGAGTGGGGAAAATGAGGAAATTGATCGAAATTAAGGAGAGAAGTGAGAGAGTACAGGTTTGAGAAATGCAAGAGAGAAGGTGAGTGAGAACTAATATAGAGTGGAGCAGCAAACAATGTGTGTTTTCGCCTTTTCAGGTTTCATTTTTTCTTTTCCTTGTTTTATTCACCTACGGACGGACAAAGGATGGTTTGTGAATAAACAAACCTAATTGCTCTTTTACAAACACGTATTCGTCATTTTAGAGTGACGTATACCATTTCGTCTTACATATGATCCAAATAGAGGAGAGAGGGAAGCACATGAGGGTACCCTCACCTTATCCGGTTATCCCCTATCCATTTTGTAAGTGGCATTATCCGTCACGTGTTCCGACCCGTCTTCAGCAAGACTAATTATTGCTCTTTTATAGTCAAAAACTTTACTCTTATCTAACCATAATTTTTCTATATCCTATCCTTCTAAAAAATAAGAAAATTAAATTCCTTCTTTACTCTTCCTTCTAAAATTAATCAAATTTTAAACAAATTAATCAATTATAGATTTCTAGTTCAATTCATAATTCTAACTTCATTGACTGTGCATCAATTTTTTTTTTTTTACCAAATTAAGATGATTAAATTAAATTAGGGTTTATGAAATTAGGGATTATGAAGATTGAGGTTTATGGGGAGGATTGAGTGTAATACCCAGTTTTATCGAGAGTGATAAAAGACCTTCGGGAATGGTGAGAGGACCCTTGGGCTTGACGAGAGTGTTACTCGTGAGTAGAGTAGTAAGTGGTGTTAGATCGAGTGCATAGGACTCAACCGAGTATGAGTGAAAGGCCCATTGGTCTTGACGAGAGTGTTACTCGTGAGGGCTTACTTGGATTGAGGGTAAACGAGGGGGAATGAGTAGGGGAGTGATATGTGAGGTGCATTTTTCATGTTTAGTATGAGAGTAACTATTCACCTCCCGAATCTATTACCCCCACGAAAGGGTAATACATTACCACCCTCCCCACTGGGTAATGACTAAGGGAGTAAAACATCTCATCGGTAATCATTACTCTTATATGTCAAACCTATTGTCAAAGAACTCATTACCCCTGTAATTAATTTCCCCAGTAATTATCACCCAAATTAAATTTACCCCCTGATTATTCCATGGATTCCAGGCAAGCCCTCAGTAGAGTAGTGAGTGGTATTAGATCGAGTGCATAGGACTCAGCCGAGTATGAGTGATACTCGACCGAGTAGGTGGCACTCAGCCGAGTATAGGTTATACTCGACCGAGTGTACGGACACACTCGACAGAGTGGAGTGGTTCAGCAGACGTTATAAATAAGAAGTCGGGATTTGTTTGCAGCCAACCCTTTCATTTCTCTCCCCCCTCTCTCTAAAAACCTAAAATCACAACCAGATCTCTTGAAACCTTTCCTAGCCTCCTTCAATGGTGTTGAGCATGGAATTGAAGATCTTGCACTTTTTCCCCACCTATGTTGACCCAACTCATCTTGTAAGTCAAAATTTCACCTTTTCTTTTTTCTTTTAGTCAAACCCTAATAATTCGGGGTTTTGTGAATTTATTAATTAGCTAATTATAATTAGTATTATAGGTAATTAAGGGTTAATAATAAAGAGGTTTCACTTATTATAAAGATTATAGAAGGTATTGTAATGGTAATTAATTGTTATATTTATGTAGGGAGTGATGTGTAGAAGACGGATTCGTACTTGTCTCGAGTTGCTTACGAAGTTTGCTAAAAGGTAGGGTTTTCCCTACTCGGCTTCGATAATATGTGTGATAATTGTTGGTAGTCTCATATTATTGTTGTAATTGCATTATAGTGGATAATTGTCATTAGTCTAACATTATTATTGGAATTGCATTATAACATGATAATGAGTAATGGTACCTTAAAGCATTGGAGTAATTGTCGATACACATGTCCATGGCATACTTGGCATATTATGATGCATATTGGTTATATGTGATTATGGTGGTGGAGTTGTGGTCGTGTTGTGGAGTTGAAGAGACGTAGGGCGGTTCAGGACACCGTCTTACACTTGGGCTAGTAACACTCACCAGCTCGATCAAGTGACTCAAAACAGAAGTTACACTAAACTCCCAACAACACTCGACCAACAACACTCGGGCTAGTAACACTCACTCGTTTGATTGCCTCACCATACTCGACCGAGTGACACTGTGAAGAAATATGGAGTATTACAATGGTTGTGTGGGACATCCTACGATGATGTGAAACACTTTATTTCCAATTTTGTTTTTTGAAAAAAAAAATAACAGTTTTAGGTAGAGGTGAGCAAACCCGTATAACATCGGCTATATGGTTTTAAAAACCACGAAATTCTTTATACAGATCCGATACGGTTTAACCATACATACGGTTTTCGGGTACCCGAAAAAACCGTGTATCCAGAGACCAGAATCCGTATATACATATCCGGTTTGTTTGTTTAGTGGTCAATTCATTTTGGGATTCTCCTGTATCTCCTCCGCCCTAACCCAACTTCATCCCCCACCTCACCCCATCACCATCCCCAAACTTACCCACCAAGGCCAGCACCCACCACGATTTGTCAGCCACCTTCAAAGACCAACCATCTCCGACAAGTTGGATCATTATGACACCCACCTGCACCTACCTCTTGTGACTCACGTCCCACAACATATGTGAAGAAGGTATTGGTGGTTGTCGGAAGCAACAGAGGAGGACGCGCGCGAAAAAGATGGATGTGGTAGTAGGAGGAAGTAGATGTAGGTCAAAGCTTTGACTAAATCTTGATTAAGAAGGTTGGTTGGTGGTGGTGGGATAAGGTAGGTGTTTGAGGCTGAGTTGGATGTAGTCGCTAAGGCTATGTTTTGATTGAGTGATTTGGAGGAAAAAGAAAGGGAGGGGGAATAAGGGATTTAAAATCCTTTGTTGGATAGGAAATGAGGGTGGAGGGAAATTGACCTCCTCCAAGCCTAATCAAAATCTTTCTACAATAGGTAAGATTTGGAGAAACACCCACATCCCATTCCCCATCTCCTTCCCTTCTCTCCCTTTCCCTTCCCTCCTTCCCCTTCCTCTCCCTTTTCCTCCACTTTTGTTATCCACACCCATCCTAAGGGTAAGGGTGTTGAAGGTGGGCTGGGCCTGAAAGGTGGTGGCTATGAATGGTTATGGGAGATGTTGGCCGGCGCTGGACTGGTCTGAGAAAGTATGACGGAGTTTTTGTAATTTCGGAAACTAGTAAGAATAAGTTGATAAAAAAATAGCAAAAACTTATTAGAAAAGGAACGTGGAAAGTAAAACTTTGCATTTTTTTAAAATAAAGAAAAAGATTTAAACCGTGTTAAAAACCGTACATATACTTTAATTTTGCCGGACCCAGATACAGTACATTTTTAACGTATACCAAAAATTCATATCGTGTATACGAAATTTATGTATTTCAAACTGTATATCGTATTATATTCGTATTATATAATTATATTGTACTCCATCCAAGTTTTTTTAATCTTCCCTTTCTCTAATATATGCGAGGAGTATTTTATTAAAAGGGTAAGATTTTAACCTACTCCTATGTAGGTGGGTCTGAGGTTTATCCAGTGAGCTAAAAATAGAGCTCCAGCGGCTACCACAATAAACGCAAATTATTGTTTCAAATGGTCACTGCGTCTAAAGTACGGAATATAACCACAATAGTACTACTACTTTTATAGTTTATGATAACATGTTTTTCCAATAGTGATCACATTTAGGTGTAAAATAGTCAAAATCCCGTTTTATTATTTCTGACCAAAATAGCCCGTCTGAAACAAAACCAACCTGCACAATAAAATAACATTGTTTATTTGATCATCTGAAAAATAACCGTGTTGATACCAAATACATTCAACAAACTACGCAAAACAAGCATAATAAATCAACCATAACACAAAAAACAAATCATTCAAGAGAAGAATCAATATTGTTGACAGAACGGGAAAAGACGAGAATATCGTCAAGATTCCTAGTAGTGTTACTCTCCTTATCGTCGCTTACGACCGCCTCGTGAATAAGCTGCTTAACGGTGGAATCTAATGCCCCTACGGTGATTTGAGCCTTTGCTTTGTCGTCAACACTTCCTCCTTTCGCCATTGTCTTATCCTTTCTCTCTTTAGTCGCCTCCATATATCTTGTGTTTGTCAATTTAAGGTGCTACTCAACTCCAACTCCTAGCTCCTACACTATTGCTTTTATATGGCAATTAATTAATACGGAGTATAAGATAAGATGTATTTCCTCAAAAAAGGATGATATGGCAATACAAAGGCTTGCTACGTGTTGTAAAGGCCTAGTCATAGCTTTACGTGTTAAGCAATTGTATGATCACAAATTCTCATTATAGACGGACACTATCCGTCTATACGTATAGACGGATACCATTTCTCCTCACAAAATGCCCATTTGCCATAAAGTGGGAAGCACATGGGGGGTGCCCCACCTTGTCCCCTTACCCATTTTATTAGAGGTCTTTACCCGTCAATACGCCCCACCCGTCTATACCAAGACCTATTGTTGTATGATTAATGATCCTTTTTCATTTCCGGAAAAGAAATATAGCTTATTACATTTTTAATGGTTCAGATTTAATTCTGAATTAACCGAGTGGTTGTAAATAAACTAAAAAAGAAAAGGTTAACGAGTGAAAATATACTCCCTCCAATTCACAATAAACCTCCCTATTTCCTTTTTCGGTTATTCACAATAACCTCCCTATTTCATTTTTTGGTAAGTGTTTATGTGGTCCAAATTTAATTATATGGTGGGTAGTGTATTTGTGTGGTCCAAATTTAATTATATGGTGGGGTAATGTGTTTTCTTAATTTTTGTGACAAAATGAAATTAGAGGTTTATTGTGAATTGGAGGGAGTATAATACTCCTTATAGACAAAAAAAGAAAGGAAAATGGTCTTCTTCCTAGTTGTGTGTACCTTGTTCATCTGTGCAAAATGAGACCGAACAAAATCTCGCCCATTAGTACAACTTACAAAGTACTCCCTCCTATTCTAGATAAACCTCCCTATTTATGAGGGGCACTAAAATTAAGGAGATGGATTAAAATAAGGTAAAGTATTGTAGTGGGGTTTGGTAATTGGAGAGAGGGAAGGTAATGTGGGGTATTATTGTGGGTGGGGTGATTAAAATAAGTATTGTTGTGTGGTAAGTTGATTAAAATAAGTATTGTTGTGGGGTGAGGTGGGGTATTGTTGTGGGGGTAATGTGATTAAAATAAGTATAAAACTTTACTAAATAAGGAAATAGGGAAGGTATTGTGAATAGATGAAAAAGGAAAGAGGGAAGTTTATGTAGAATAGGAGGGAGTATTAAATTATCGTTTTTGCTAAATCCCATGTATTAAACTAGTTTTTAACCCGTGAAATTCACGGGTCTGCTTTTAACCTTTTAAATTTATATATTTAATTATAACTAACATATATAATGATTTGGTTTAGGGTAAATTGATAACTTATACCTACTATAAAACATTTTTTTTTTCAAATCTTATACCTAAGATAAGACTCTTTCAAAACTTATACAGAAAATCCTCATTTTCTTTATACTAAATAACGAATCTCAAATAAAGACATGAATTGACGGTTTTATCCTTAGTAATTCACCCATTACCACCCTTCCCCCAAAAAATTAATCCTTAATCTCTAACATCTACCACATCCACTTAACAGCCATCACAACGACCCACCTCATCTCCCTGACATCACCACCACCACTACTAAACTATAACCACAATTGCCCTCCCGTCGGCGGGTCGTCCTAAGGGCACCCCCTGAAAAACTCACATATAATTCACAACCTAGAAAACCCAAATCTACCCCACCCACCTACACACAAAACCGTGCAAATTGACAACCCCCACCGCCATCGTAGCACCGTCACAACCCTCCCATATTGCGTATGGAAGAAATGAGCATTTTCGATATAAGTTTTGAAAGGAAATTAGTAAGAGCCATCAAATATTGTGATCTTTTATAAATTAAAAAACATAATAAAGACTTAACCAATAGATGTTAAGTCACTATTCAAAAAGTCTGAAAGTTGAGTTAAAACTTAAATTTAATTTAATTTACTTAAGAGATACCCCTCTGTCCAAGTAAATAATTTACACCTATTTTATTCTGTGAGAGAAAAATAAAGTAGGTGTAAATTATCAATTATTGACGGGGACAGAGAGAATATACATATATGAAAACATATAAGTAAATACACAAAATAAATGAGGTGATAAATAATTTGTACAAAAGAAAAAAAAATGAAAATTAGCAAAGAAAAGAAACCCACACATAAAAAAGGAAGAGGCACACAATGGATGGAACAAACGTTTAACATAAGAAAAGTGAAGAGAGTGATTTTCGGTATAAGTAATTTATATTGGTATTTGAGAAGCGTTTTTGTTTAAGGGAATTAGTTGGGATTTTAGGATAATCTTCCATGATTTTACCATGTAACATTAATTTTGGAAGGAATCGCCATGATTTTATTTTGTTACATTTTGAACATGGAATATTCTATTTTAATTCCATATGTCATATTCTGTTTTCTTTACTCTAACTACTCTAATATCATGACACGTCATACCGAGAGAAAAATTTGAGACGCCATGTCAGTGAATTGGCAACTGCATTAGAGAAATATATGATTCTACGTACTTTGTCCTATTATCCCACTCCTACCCTTCCTCTTAAAAGAATGAAGAAATCTCTCATTTCACTCAAAACTGGTTATTCGTTAATAATTTTACCATTATAGATCTTAATTCGACATATCACAAGTAATGAAATGATTTAGTCCAATTTATCAACAATTTTATCCATACACTCGGTTTTTAATCGATTGATTAATTTTTTATATAAAAAAGGCTTTTACAATTAGGGATTTTTTTTTGGCGATTCGTCGTTGGTGGTCGTCGGTTTGGTTGAGCCGGATGGTTGTTGGTCTGGACGGGTTCGGGTGGTCGTCGAAGATGTAGTCCGGTGCGGTGGCTACCGATTCTGACGGTTAGTGTAAGGCAGTTGGTGAAAGGATGTTCGGCCGTCGACGCGGGGTGAGGGAGCGGGCATGTGGTGGTTCGCGTCGAGAAGAGCAGGGGGTAGGTGTTGCTAGGGGTGGTAGGGAGCGGGGAAGTGATGGACGGTTGGAGGGGAGGGGTAGTCGGGAGAAGAAGGAGATGGGGATGGAGAATTGTTACATATGGGTTTATTTTATTTTTTTGGTTTTTGTTTGTCTCTCTTTCTCTCTAGGTAAGGTGAGAAATGGGGGGAGGGGGTTTATTTTGGAATAAGGCGGAAAAAAGCGCGGTATTTAGTGAAATTGTGCGCGGGATTTAACAACTCCCAATTATTGAAATATATTTGAAATTATTCTTATAAAAATTAGAATTAGAAAGTGTAAGGTTCATATACCTATTATTAGACTCTTCTAATAGTGAACTAATTAACTTCTTGATTTGTGTTCTTTAGATCTAGTGCATGCATAACAAAATAAGAGGTTAAATAAGAAAACAATGTCCCTTACATCGTTATATTCGGATTTGTGGGCACAAGTAACATTAATTTTGGAAGGAATCGCCATGATTTTATTTTGTTTCATTTTGAACATGGAATATTCTATTTTAATTCCATATGTCATATTCTGTTTTCTTTACTCTAACTACTCTAATATCATGACACGTCATACCGAGAGAAAAATTTGAGATGCCATGTCAGCGAATTGGCAACTGCATTAGAGAAATATATGATTCTACGTACTTTGTCCTATTATTCCACTCCTACCCTTCCTCTTAAAAGAATGAAGAAATCTCTCCTTTCACTCAAAACTGGTTATTCGTTAATAATTTTACCATTATAGATCTTAATTCGACATATCACCAGTAATGAAATGATTTAGTCCAATTTATCAATAATTTTATCCATACACTCAGTTTTTAATCGATTGATTAATTTTTTATATAAAAAAGGCTTTTACAATTAGGGATTTTTTTTTGGCGATTCGTCGTTGGTGGTCGTCGGTTTGGTTGAGCCGGATGGTTGTTGGTATGGACGGGGTCGGGTGGTCGTCGAAGATGTAGTCCGGTGCGGTGGCTACCGATTCGACGGTTAGTTAGTGTAGGGCGAGTTGGTGAAAGGATGTTCGGCCGTCGTCGCGGGGTGAGGAGCGGGCAAGTGGTGGTTCGCGTCGGGAAGAGCAGGGGGTAGGTGTTGCTAGGGGTGGTAGGGAGCGGGGAAGTGATGGACGGTTGGAGGGGAGGGGTAGTCAGGAGAAGAAGGAGATGGGGATGGAGAATTGTTACATATGGGTTTATTTTATTTTTTTGGTTTTTGTTTGTCCCTCTTTCTCTCTAGGTAAGGTGATAAATGGGGGGAGGGGGTTTATTTTGGAATAAGGCGGAAAAAAGCGCGGTATTTAGTGAAATTGTGCGCGGGATTTAACAACTCCCAATTATTGAAATATATTTGAAATTATTCTTATAAAAATTAGAATTAGAAAGTGTAAGGTTCATATACCTATTATTAGACTCTTCTAATAGTGAACTAATTAACTTCTTGATTTGTGTTCTTTAGATCTAGTGCATGCATAACAAAATAAGAGGTTAAATAAGAAAACAATGTCCCTTACATCGTTATATTCGGATTTGTGGGCACAAGTAACATTAATTTTGGAAGGAATCGCCATGATTTTATTTTGAATCATTTTGAACATGGAATATTCTATTTTAATTCCATATGTCATATTCTGTTTTCTTTACTCTAACTACTCTAATATCATGACACGTCATACCGAGAGAAAAATTTGAGATGCCATGTCAGCGAATTGGCAACTGCATTAGAGAAATATATGATTCTACGTACTTTGTCCTATTATTCCACTCCTACCCTTCCTCTTAAAAGAATGAAGAAATCTCTCCTTTCACTCAAAACTGGTTATTCGTTAATAATTTTACCATTATAGATCTTAATTCGACATATCACAAGTAATGAAATGATTTAGTCCAATTTATCAATAATTTTATCCATACACTCAGTTTTTAATCGATTGATTAATTTTTTATATAAAAAAGGCTTTTACAATTAGGGATTTTTTTTTGGCGATTCGTTGTTGGTGGTCGTCGGTTTGGTTGAGCCGGATGGTTGTTGGTCTGGACGGGGTCGGGTGGTCGTCGAAGATGTAGTCCGGTGCGGTGGCTACCGATTCTGACGGTTAGTGTAGGGCAGTTGGTGAAAGGATGTTCGGCCGTCGACGCGGGGTGAGGGAGCGGGCAAGTGGTGGTTCGCGTCGGGAAGAGCAGGGGGTAGGTGTTGCTAGGGGTGGTAGGGAGCGGGGAAGTGATGGACGGTTGGAGGGGAGGGGTAGTCAGGAGAAGAAGGAGATGGGGATGGAGAATTGTTACATATGGGTTTATTTTATTTTTTTGGTTTTTGTTTGTCCCTCTTTCTCTCTAGGTAAGGTGATAAATGGGGGGAGGGGGTTTATTTTGGAATAAGGCGGAAAAAAGCGCGGTATTTAGTGAAATTGTGCGCGGGATTTAACAACTCTCAATTATTGAAATATATTTGAAATTATTCTTATAAAAATTAGAATTAGAAAGTGTAAGGTTCATATACCTATTATTAGACTCTTCTAATAGTGAACTAATTAACTTCTTGATTTGTGTTCTTTAGATCTATTGCATGCATAACAAAATAAGAGGTTAAATAAGAAAACAATGTCCCTTACATCGTTATATTCAGAATTATCTACCGTAGATACCTTCCGAGCGTGGCCACGCATTTTCAGTTCACTACTCCTCGAGTGGCCTTGAGATTTCAAACAACCTTGACAAGGGGATGTACAATTTCTATCGCACTATTCCCTTTGTTCAGCCACAGCTCATCCCAAATATACCCATTTGACCTCAGTTACGACAGTCGTAGAGCATAAATCAAAGCCAATCAGAAATTTGTGCCAACTTGGGCGAATAGTCTCTAGTCAAAAGAATCGACTCATAAGAATACTATATCAGCTCTTGCCACGACCAAGCTTTATGAATTACCAGAACTTTATAAGCGGTCACTGCCCGACAGAGTGTCCCATACAGTCTGCCTATGTGATCGACTAGTCATCCCATATGACTCTATGACACTTGAACTTGCCATCAATCGCATCACACTCTAGTTACTTCGAGACGTCACCCCCTTCAAGTAACCAGAGGCATATACTATGTCAATCCAGTTCACTTTAATGGGGTTCAATTTGTCTCAACAACCCATTTGGATATAATAGAGTAATGGGTGAGTTTAATAAAACTCAAACGATAAATGCGATTATCATATATGAATAGTCAATACACTATTACTACTTCATATCTTATAATCTTTAGTGTACCTTTTACACTTGTTGAAATGCAATAAAAGTTTGGCAAGTGGATATACCATATATCCATAAATTCCAACTTTATTAGTTGTTATTTCCTTCTATTCAATGTTATTTCTAATAACATGAATTTTATCTAAGTATATGTCTAGTCTTCTAACTAGACTTGGCCTCTTTAACTTGAAAGATACTCCCACTGTTATCACATAACTTGTGATAAAGTCATTTGCGGAGGGATTCACTCTTATTCCCTATGTTGACCACTTTATCACAATTCACTTAGATTCCTTTTGCAGAATTTGCAATGGTCGAAACTAAAACACTTTTCCAGTCTCTTCCTCCTAAGTCAATAAAAATAGTCTAGGATTTCGATAAATCCCTTTCGGTTTGGAAACTGAAGTTTGTGCAACCCTTTAACACACAACTTAGTTTATCATCCAAACATATGAACGAATCCTCAATTCTTCTCAAGAATCTCAAAGGATGTTCTTTAAGGCTTTCACAAGACCATCTTATGAATTAACTTGTTATTGACTTATTATGCTCCAAGCATATGATTCATCACGGCGTGTACATTTAATAGCATACATGATCGTTCTAATGGCGGAAACATTAGCAATCGATTTCATGTGATCAACAACTTAATAGGTTCAGTGAACGACTATGACTCTCTCATAGCAATTCCACTTTCATCAACATGAATAACCTATTCAACCTTGTTAATATTAAACAGATATGAAAGATCTTATCACCATAAGACTCTCGATTCTATGCCAATATTCTCTCACATAGCTTCAGAAATCTAGAATACATCGCACCTTTTCCTAGTCTCCCAATCACTCTTTCACAGAAGAGAGAATTGGTACATTATTCTCAATAAGTAATACTCCCTCCTATTCCGAATAACTGTCCCATTTGTCATTTCCGTCTATTCACATAACTGTCCCATTTGCCATATTTGGACATGTTTTTTGACTTTCCTACCCTTGGCTCTTTTCTTTATTTACCACCCAACCACCCCTAAACCATCATATTCAATAGTTTTCATTATTTAACTCATATATTCTTACCCCTATACAATACTTTTCATTATTTTAACTCCATTTCTTAATTTTCGTGCCATTATCCAAATGGGACAGTTATTCGGAATAGGAGGGAGTATGTTATAAACATATAAGACATAAGAAAAATAATATTGGCTCTCACTTAACTTCATGTATATGATTCTTCAACAATGTGAATGAAATCATTCTCAATTATCACATGAACAAAAAATATAATCCTTTAATGCTTGCTTAAGACCATTTTGGGATCACTTAACAAAGCTACGCATAGTATGTTAGAATTTTTATATCTTTATCTAAGGTTTTGTGTTCCATACACATCCTTTTCTAAATTCCCATTTTAGAAAAGCGAATTTTTAGTATCATTTGTCATTCTTCATCAAAATGAAATGTGACGATTCCTAACATAATTTATCTTGATCAACATCTTCATGTCAATCTATGCATTTAGGTACTCTAAAATTCTATTTACTTTTAAGGAGACCCTCGCCTTAAAGTAAATCTACTCTTGAGTTACAATTTTTGGATTGTAATGTTATGGCTCGTTTGTAACAAGGTCGATTTGGGACAAGGTCATAATACCATTACTTTTGAATAGCAATATTTTAACAATAAGACATGTGTGCTACACTCCCACTCTATCTTTATAGATTATAATTCCATTACTTTCAAAAAGTAACACATTAACTATAAGACATATTTGTAACGATCTAATCTACTCCCACTCTATCTCTTAGAAATACATTTATCTTCTTAAGAGATAGCTTTGTGAGTTACAAACATATATGGTGCGGTATTAGATTTTTTTTTAGACTGTCGTATTTGCACATAAAAGACCAGCTCTATCATGGCAGTTTGATTCATGTCATATACGAGTCTGGTCCATGTCATATGTTAAATAGACTCTCTATTTTAGGTATCTCCTCGGTTGACCATTCGTTTTTAATAACGTGTCCGTTTTAGATTGCAAATTCCAAAAATTGAGTTCGATAACTCAAACCGACTCATATTAGTTTGATCTTATGGGTAGTGACACTAGGTCATAATCCATATTTAATAAATCAAATTCATTACTTAGATCTTTGCCACTACGATCGGATCGTAATGCTTTAGTACTTTGTTCAATTGGTTCTCTACTTCATTTAGAAATTCTTCAATTTATCAAATGCTTCACTTTTATATTAGATTAAGTAAACATACCCATATATACTTAAATCATCGGTAAAAGTGACTAAGTAGTCATAATTTCTCCTTTGCGGTGATGCTCATTAGACCACATACATCGGCATGTATTAGTCCCAACAAATTACTTGCTTGTGTCCCTTTACCACTAAAAGGAGTACGAATCATATTGCAAAGGAGACAAGATTCGCATATTCCATATGATTGAAAATCAAATGGTTCAATAAATCTAGTCAACACTAGCTTTTTAATGCGTTTCTTATTGATGGGACCTAATCGACAATATCAAATGTATAAAACATCTGGATTACTTGTTTGAGTCTTTTGGATCGTATTGTGTAGATATCTTTGCTTGATTTGGAAGTGTCTAAAACATGTATATCATTAAGATAAGTGACTTGGCTCACAGCCATGTTTATTTTCAACAAAATACAACGATTGTTTTTGATGGCGAAATATGAATCCTTCCATGTCTAACATGAAATAATGTTTTAGACAAAATGGGTACATAATCACCATTATGTAGATGCAATTTAAAAATACTTAGCTAAGGCAATCACAAGGGTTTCCTTTGAAATGGCGGCTACTCTAGTTCCATTTGCGAATTGGAGATCCATGTTACCCTCGCTAAGTGCTTCCACACTACTTAACTCTAACTGGAGTGATAAGTCCAGCTTTGATATCTCCTAAATACTTGGGGCAATTTCACTTCCAATGGCCCATGACATTACAATAATGACATTCTTCGTAAGATTGGGCACCCTTCTTGGTCTTGGTTGTGGTAGTCTCAATCCATTTCCAATTCATTATTATGTTTGGATTTCTCACCCATCTTTGCCTTCCCTTTAATTATACCATTACTCCTTTCAGTTGCAAGAACATTCTTGCTAGAACTCCCACTGAATTTCTCCTTGTTTCTCCAAACAAGGATGCCTTGGGATTAGTGAGATTTTCTTCACAAGATTCTCTTACCAAAGAGGTAGGCATTAATATTGGAATGGGAGGTGTGGAAGTGGTAATGTAGCAAAGATTTCCATCCTGACCAATGCCAAAGCATAATTCTCTAATCGTATCATTGTCATACTCGGAGCACTTTTTATCGAATGATTGGAGCCATGAATTAATGGTGATTGGTGTAAGAGTATTAGATGAATCCATTGCGTATAAATAACTACAAAAATGGAAATGAAGGAAATAATTAACATCTATCGTTTTAATAATACTTGTAAACATTTTAAACAAGTTTTAAGCATTTATATAGTGACCTCTACCCAACTATTATAAATGATCCCGAGATCCAAATTCATATCAATTCGGGCACGGTGAGCCGATTCATCCCTTATCAATATAATTCGGTGGATTAACTCTTTAATCGATTCTACTTCTAGAATTCTCGGTCGATAAAATTACTTTAATATTTATCTTTAGCCCGGAACACATGCGACTACGGTCACGAATACTTCCGTTGAGCTCAATCCAAATTTTGATGTAATAACATTTTATTACCCACTTACCCAACGTAAAAAGTTTAGCACCCCGGTGAGCCGAGCCTACTTCCTTATGAAATTGGGACTCATGGTTTCTATTATTTGGTAAGGCCAATTCTCAATTATTATTTAATGAGAGGTCTTGTCAATTTATTATCTATCACGTTTTAAGTGAACTAAAGTGGTGAACTACATAATTATAATTGACACGGTCGGTGACTCGATATGATATGCATGTGTTGTTATGGCGATTTGGCAATGCATGCAACATATTAAAATAAATGCAAAGCAATAATAATAAATTCCTAGTATGGCCTTCCTAAAATATAAAATCAAATAATCTATTACATATTCGGAAACCAACTCCTTCGATCCCTTGAATATTCAAGTGACACGCCTCCCAAGAACACCATCTTCGTCGGAACGTCTTTCCGAATGGCACCGTCTTTGAAGAAATCCCATGATTACAAATAATAATAAAAATACAAAGCTATTCCTATTATACATTTGTAATATGAAAAACTAGTAAAAATAAAAGTGATACGAGATCACATTAAATTACAACCGTGTCAATATTCCCTTTCATTACGGGTAATATCGATTAAAACTAAGGCCATACTAAGATAAAATTACATAATTCAAAATTATATAAATAAAAAGACATTCAACAATTTAAATATGCAGAATTATAATATGTATCTATCATGCCAAATTATGTGCCAAATCGCCCTATTTAACTTATATCAATTATATAACCCGGTTTTATGGAAATGCGTGATAATAACTTATTAAAATCACAAATCAATACTTAAATCAAATTTAAGCTCAAGTTAATTATCCTAACACTCCTAGGACTCAAAAATTAGTCATCACTCAATTGTTGACAATAATTCAACTTGATTTAATTTTATCCTCATTTTTTACCTTAAAATCATAACATTTATGAAATAAATCCAAATTAAATTACAATAATTTCAAAATTTGAATTTTAAAATTTTTGAACATTCTGGAATATTTCCATGACACTCATAATATCAAAAATCATGGTTAAAATTTTCGAATTAATTCCGAGAAAATATTGTTGCAATTTATCGGTTTTATCTCACAAAATATCTAAAGTATAGAAAAATTAATCCAATTAATTTTAGAATTTTATATATGATAAGTGTGATATTTATTCAACCTACAATAATTTTCTCATGCCATGTAATTCGTTTTAGCCATTTATGCTAAAATAGTCATTATTTATGTCATTTTTACTCTAAAAATTCATACATCATGCAAAATGAAATTATTTCATTTCAAAATTTACATACAGAGTGTAAATCATGCAGGTGATAACATACTAAAATCTCATGGCCCAATTCGAAGTTTAACTATATTTAACCATTTTACCTCTTTTTAATCCATTTTTATCTCATAAAAATCATAAATCATGCAATATTAATCAAATTAATACGAGATTTTACATAAAATAAGTAAAATATGCATGTGAGGTCATATAAAAGTTTCAAGGTCAGAAACTAAGTTTAACCATTTTTAGTCATTTAACCTCCATTTATGCCATTTTTGTCTCATAAAAATCATAAATAATGAAATATTAATCACATTAATATGAAATTTTACATAAAATACATAAAATATTCATGTGAGGTCATACTAAAAAAATCACGGCCAGTAGTTAGATTTAACTATTTTTAGTGAATAAAAGTTTATTTTACTCATAAAAATGTAATAAAATCACTAAAAATCATTAAAATGAGCAATAAATTACTATAAATCATACAAATGACCTAAAAACATTTTAGGACCAGAATATATAACATGCATCATGATTTCGTGAATTACTCTTATAAATCACAAATTTTTAGTTTTATATGTTAACATTTTAACTCAGAAAAACAATAATCGGTTATGCATGCAACATCCTATGCTCTGATACCAATTGTAAGGTTCATATACCTATTATTAGACTCTTCTAATAAGGAACTAATTAACTTCTTAATTTGTGTTCTTTAGATCTAGTGCATGCATAACAAAATAATAGGTTAAATAAGAAAACAATGTCCCTTACATCGTTATATTCGGATTTGTGGGCACAAGTTAGATCTCCTACCTTCACTTGTTCTTGAACTATGATGAGTATTAGGATAATCCCTCAAAATCTCAATGTAGAGATCTTCCTCTTGATTGCACCCAAGATTAGCCCTTATCACTACTAAATAATATTTACTAGATATTTATTTAGTAGTTTACCTTAAAATTGATTACTAATACTCATATATTACATTAACAATATTAGTAATATCATTGAACAATTTAGATTATCATTTCTCAAGTTTTAGAGAAAGATGAACTATGTGAGAGAGGTGTATGCATGTGAATAAAAGGAATATGTATAAGTTGAATGAATAGAGAAAAATCCTCTAATGTAAAGGAGGGTGTACCGGTTTTGGGAGGATGGAAGACCAATGTATGGTATTTTACTTTTTCCTTTTGTTCTTATCTAAACCTTAGGCATGTAAGGCTAGGTAAGTAGTGTCATAATGATGTTATTTTAGCTTATTAAAATAAATCATCCACCATCCTCTAAACCCTCTACATTTCGGTCCATATACATAAAATGGACTACCATTTTATTTTGTCAATTTGTCATTTGTTAAACAATATGTCATATGTAGTATCTTACATGTTATTAATTAATTTAATGCATATTTATCAAATAAATATCATTTTATAAATTAATTAAATTACATACAACAAATTGACTAGTGATTCTTGATCACATAAATAAAATGGGTCATATAATTATAATTCACAACATATTGCAATTATAATTAACCATTCATTCTTATCTCAATTGTTTCACAAACAATAATCGATTTTAGTAATAAAGTATTTTTATTACTAAAATAAATCTTATTTAATCCCATTACAATAAGAAATAAATATTCTCTCTCACAAATGAATTGTTCAATTTTAAGGAATTGATTAACTTATATCGTCATACAGTTAATCAACTTTACTGATTAGGGCATCATCCTTTATGTGTGACCTTAAGGGATCAACTGATCACCACCGTCAAACGACAGTAATGTCTAACTCTAGTAAGCTGATCATTACTGATAAATGTTGATCAGTTGACTATATAAATGAATCATCCCTTACGTATTCTTAATATGATATTTAAACATGTGATCGCACTATTATTGAGGACACATACTCCAACAGAAAGCGCGGTAATTTAGGATGAACTTTGAATAAATAAACTAAAAAGAAGATAATAAAATTAGGAGGAAGGGAATATAGAGTAATATCTACTTACCTAGTGAATTGTTATCTATTTTATTTTGTAAGAAGATTGAAAAAAAAATATCAAAATTGACCAACAAAATAAAGAAAGCGAGTTTACTTGCACATACTGACCCACTTGTCTAATACTTATCCAAAATAAAAATAGATAACAAATAAATAATATTTCGTACTCCTTAAAATAGAAATAGATAAGAACTCAATGGGAGAGAGTAAATACTTGAAATGTCCTAAAAAAGTGGGATAAAAATCATTGTCAAACCTTGAGAGTAGAGTTGTTCATGGGCCGTCCCGTCCATTGAACCCGGTCCATCCCACCCGCTAAAAAAATGGGTACGAATAAGGCATTTTAAAAAAATTGCAAAGGCCCGACCCATTAACCCATCCTAAACCCGGTAACCCGCTTGTCCCCGGGCCAAAAAAATTAACGTGAGCCCGGCCCATATTGTAATATTATCCTTTTCTGGTCCTTGAGTACTCGGTCGAGTGGGCAGTACTTGATCAAGTATGTGTCTTGTACGTTTTAGGCAGGCTACTGCCTTGGGTGTACTCGGCCGAGTTAGGTGACACTCGGTCGAGTAGAGCGTACTCGGTCGAGTGGCCGGTCTGGAGTCGTTTTATCGAGAGGTTTTGATTAGAATGATTAAGGAGTATATATTAAACGCTTTCGTCGTTATTAACATTTCATAATCATTTTTACAACCTAATTCACTCCTTAATCACTCTAATCAACTATCAAGCAAGGATCTATCATTTCGGTGTTCGTATTTCGTAGTTCGCGCGTCTATCAGTTTGTAAGTCCTAGATTTCTACCTTTTTTCTTTAAGTCGATTTTGTTGCAAACTCTAGATTGGGTTGGTCTTTGGGAAATGGTTAATTAGTGATGGTTGTGATTAGTATTGTTTGTTTATCATTGTTAGGTGACGATTTCGTAGAGGAGCAGTTCTAGCTCGCTTGATTGTTATTTTTCGCATTTGCGGATAAGGTAAGGTTTCCCTACCAGTCCTTTGTATGATTGTTTTCCATTGATGTGATGATTGTATGATTTCTATTGTGATAGTATTAAGGTGACTTGGTATTGTTGGCATTATTGGTGTTGATTGTGAAATCATTGTCGAGAGATGGTCTTCACCCCCATGTTTGCCCCTTGTGGCTCCCCTCACAAGGGAGATGTGCACATTAATGATCTGAGATCGCTCGTTGCGATGAGCAGGGCTTAGGTGGCAAGGCTGCGGTCTTCCACTGGCGGTGTAGGTACCTGTTGCGATGGGTTACCTAGGGGTGCAATTCAGATAATGTACTTGAAGGTTGGAGATGGTATTGTTACAGGATTGAATTGGATGGTTTATTGTTGTTTTTGTAATGTTTTATTGTGCAGTTGACTGGCCCCTTTTCATTGTTGCAAAACCTGCGGTGATCCATTGGGGGATGGTGAGCAGATGTCTAGCATGTTTTGGTTGATTGAGCTTATCGCGGGATGGATGGGAGGATCGCCGAGTCTAGCTAGCTTCCGCTGCTGTGTCAACATTAGATGATCACTTTTTATTGGATTTGTATTTTTAGTTTTGGATTTTTGGTAATTTGGTTTGTAATCGACTAAACATCTATTTACTTTAACTTAACGTTTTTTTATGGTCTATTTGATATACCTTGCCTTGGGCAACCGAGATGATAACACTTCCATTTGCTAAGGTAGGCCTTGGTAGATAAGAGGTGTTACACATATCCAGCCCAAGCCCGCATATGACCACCTCTACTTGAGAGGTAGTGAAAAAGTTAAAACAAATATATAAATATCGGAAGACAAGGGGTCAAGGACGATGCAAGTCATGCAACAATAAACTCTTGAAATCCAAAGAAACAACACAAATTGAATAGAATGTTCAATGTTGTTGAGAAAATTTTTACACTTAGCTTTATGTTAATTACGATAGTGTAGTTGTTTTTTCATGGACAAAGATTACTCTTTTATGAATTTCAATACTTTACACTCCCTAAAAAAAAAAAAATAAACAAACTCACCCTAATTGCCCTCCTCAAAAATTTATCAAATCCGTCAAATTATTTAATCATGGAGGCTAATTCTCATGTTGATCAAGTAATAATTATAATTTATTAACCCTGTTATATCAAATTAGGGAGATTAAATTAATTAAGATTAATAAAATTAGGGTTTGAATAAATTATCGTAATTGAAAAGTACATGTCGGTACGGGAAAATTGGTTCAATTATCATTTCTCTTCAACTGTACTACGTACCTTGCCAATTCAATCTTATTACTCTTTCCAGAAATTAGAATCAATTTACACTTTTTATGTTTGTCTTTTGCACTTTTTTTTATTAGGTAAGAAAACTAGGTTGATCCTCTAGGGTTAGGACCAACCTATCTCATCCTTTCAAATGAGGGAGGTAAGTTGAAGCCATCGGCTATCAAACCACCTCGAAAGAGTTGGACATGAATGTCTAATAGAAGCCATGAAGTCAGCAACCTTGTTGGCTTCACGAAAGCAATGTTTAATTATCACTTCATCGAAAAAATGAAGGTCTAATTTCACATCCTTGATAATACTAGAAATTTCCCAAGGAATTTGCCAAGTACCTCGAATCGAGTTAATAACACATAAATTATCACCCTCCACAATTAAATTTGAGATTCCTAAGTATTTAACTGCTAAAATACCTTCTTTTAAGGCGAAAGCTTCCGCAACAAGAATACTATTGGATCCGCACTTTTTTGCTCCCAACAAAACGACTTTAGCATTGTGACCTCTTATAGAATATACTAATGCGGCTTTATTACCTTCTATTCTCGATCCGTCAAAATTTAGTTTTGGGAAACCGTTTCTATGTTTTTCCCACCAAATTTCTTCCTTACTAGAGTTGTTTCTAGCCGACTCTTCTATCTCGGGATTGTTGAGATCCTTAAATCTAGTCACATTCCAGGTCTTAGTGCTATTATTACATAAAGTAATAAGTTTGATGATACTTAAGTTAACATTATTAAAAATAATATCATTTCTATGAAAGCATGCATTCCACCAAATAAAAATAATTTTAATGAAATCATCTTTTGGAATTAAATCTTTGAGATAATTAAGTTTCGTTAGAAAATTTTGACTTGTAATATTATCATATTTTGACAAAAACTCGTTGAAACTAATAATGTTCAGGTCTTGGATGTCAGACCTAATCAAGGGACATTCGTAAAAGAAATGATCTTTGTTTTTAATAAGATTGTTGCACAGAACACAATGAGGTGGGACATCAATATGACTCTTGAGAAGTCTACTTTTCGTTGGAAGGCCGTCAACACAGGCTTTCCAAAGAAAAAATTTCAATTTTGGAGGAATATTCAATTTCCAAATCTACTGAAATTCACATTTGTCAAGAGCTTGATTGAACAAACCTTGCGCTAACCAAGTTGCTATTTTGGTAGAGAAATTTCCATCTACGGACAACCCCCAAATGAGGGTATCTGGAATATCATTATGTGGCAGTTGAATGTTAGTAATCTGATTAACAATATCGTTATTCACTAAGCTGGACAATTTACAAACATCTCATTATTTGTCAGAAGTTATGAAATCTTTAACCAAAAGATTAGGATCACGGTTACTATCATCATCAACCATACTACTTGTAAGTGGGTGTGAAAAAACCCAATTATCAGACCAAAACTTAATGTTGCTACCATTACCTACTTGCCATCTTAGTCCTTTTCTAAAGAGATTTCGAAGACTCATAAGCTTACGCCATTGCCAAGAAGATACTGAGTTTGGCTTATGGTCAAAAAGTGAACAATTTCTCAAATATTTTTTAGTTATCACTTTGACCCATATATTTTCCTTATCCATAAGAATTTTCCATAAGAGTTTCATTTGGAGAGCTTTGTTAGCTGCTTCTCAGACGTTTTTATTCCTAGTCCACCCAAAGATTTCGGTAAACAAACTTTTTGCCAACCAATTAAATTAGGGGATCGTTGAGAAGGATTCTTGTTCCAGAGAAAATCTCTATTAATCTTGTCCAATCTTTTATGGATTGACGAGGGAAGAAGGAAGTTTTGCATTTGAAAAGTTCCTTTTGAGGCTAAATTTGCATTGATCAGAACTAGTCTACCTGCTTGTGATAAAGAATTCGTTTTCCATTTTGACTAGTCTTTTGCACTTTGCTACTACGGAGTATTGTTTTCACCTCTTTCTTCAATGTTTACGCCTTTCTTTGCTGAATTGTCAAAAAATTGTCCGGTGCAATAGAGTATCAGTTATATTGTTTGCAGCGGTACATTTCGGTGGATTAAAGGCAATATTATTCCGGTGGTTTGGGTGTTACGGTGGCTAGTCCGACTGGTATTTGGTTGGAGTGAGTAGTTGGGAGATTTATTGGATTGAAATGATGAAATCAAAGGGAAAATAGGGGTGTAGAAATGATAGGGTATAACGGTCATTCATATTCATAATTGAGGAAATCATGTCCATGAAAAAATATAACCCTTACCATAGTGAATAATAATGAAAGCAAAAATATAAATAAAAAACACAAGAATATTTTGATAAAGCGAAAAATTTAAAGAATTAAAAATTGTGGGATTAGGGATCCAACTCTTCCATTATAAATTTGTAATAATCTCTCTCCATCCAGGTTAATAGTTTAATTCCATTTTTTTTTTACTACCTAATGTTTTTCTTAGGTAATAGAGATATATCGTAATGAAAATAACAATTTTCTCAAAAATCATGAAGTAAAACAAAATTTCAGTTTTTATAATTTAAAAGTATTATATTTTTACATTTAAAATTATAAATTCTTATTTTTGTTTTTAAAAATAAAAATAAAACGCAAGTTATTTAAGTTTTTCAAGTATGAGAAAATGAATTTCTCGTGAGGTTTTGACAAGGGGCTTAATTTTACATTTTTAGAACTCATGGGGTCTAATTAGTACAATCCAAATTTGAAGGGTTTAATTTCACGGTTAGCCAAAGTAATGAGGCTAGATTACCACTTTAAGTGCATTAAAACATTTGAAATATCTTATACTCCCTCCTATTCATTCATTTTGTCCCTCTTTCCTTATCAAAGCTAGTCGGATTTTTGTCCCTCTTTCCTTTTTTGGTAACTTTTGTGTGGTCCAAATTTAATTACATGTGGGGTAGAGTGGAATAGAGTGTTTTGTGTGGTCCAAAATCATTTTCTTAATTTTTGTGCAAAATAGAAGGGGGACAAAATGAATAAATAGGAGGGAGTATTCACTTTGATGTGATAATTCCCCCAACTAAAGAGAGAATAACTCAACAAATTTCAGATATTTTCTTGTCAAAAAGAGAGTGCATTTAACCTATGCAAGCATCACACATTCATACTTGCTCCGATCGAAGTAAAACCACCCAAAAGAAATCAAGGATCTTAAAGAAGCTGAAGTAGCAAGATTTCATCACAAATCTTAGCAAATATATGTCTATATCTATATATACGTTTCCTTGATGACGAAACTATAAGCAGACTAGCTTGAGAATGTGAGCGAGCATCGTAGTCGTAGAGGTGCGCTTTCGATTCGCCATTCTTTTAAACATTTGGTCACACACTTCATAGACAAAGCAGCGGCGTCCGGGGGCTGTGGAAACTGTTGCACAAGAGAGAAGAGAAAAATAAATTCACCTGCATTTTTAATCAAACTACATTTCTAGTATTGCGGATTATTAAGGTGTGGGGGTTTAGATGTCGAATTCACGAACAATCATAGTAAGTAGGGTGTCTTATAGCAAAGACAGTAAGATTTGCATTCAGAACTCCACAACCTGTGGCCTGTGGGGTCTAATTAGACAATTCCGTCATACCTGCAACATGTTCTTCTATGAACTGATCCAGCTCTCCACCAGTTGACAGCCGAGTCTTGAGTTCATTACAAGATGTCATTGTTAGGCCAATGCTAACATTGTGTAAGCATCAAAATAAGAAAATGGTAGAAAGAAAAAAAAGGAGGAAAAACTCACCACAAAAACCTTAGTCTTATCGTTAAGATCGGTAGCAATATAATCCATCAGAGTCCTCAACTCAATTGCCTCTTCTCCAGCAAGACAGCCTAAAGAGTAAAGGCACAAACAATCTTTAAAGACCATCACACGACAAAAGGGGGGGAAAAAGGATTCAGAGGAATAAGAAGCACTTGTATTTGCTTGGTAATGGACCATTTGATTTTGAGTCAATCGATGTCCACTTTGAGCATTGATTTCATTAAATGCAAGTAGACTTTGTCATGTTTCATTTACCAAATCAAAATCGATCAAACCGACAATTGTTTGATCACCAAAGTCAAATGAGAACAAAATAAATTGGATGGAAAGAGTATTATGTACTTTATAAGTGTCTTGAATCTTGATTGAATTATTTAGCTTGCATTGTGCAATATAAAAAAGATGGGCCTACAAAACTTTAGTAGACTCACCTATGATATGGGCAACACCCGAAAAGTTAGCCATCACTTGTGCTATATCACCTACTCGGCTCCATCTGTCATCATCGTTGTTGCTACTAAACATAGCAGGTAACATGTCTTGAAGCCTCTCTTCGATACAGTGACCCAAAATTCAGCTGCTTTTGGGATGATTTTAAACCATCCTTCAGCTGGGAACTTGACATAAACAGCTTCGATATTACCGTCACTATTAAGGGGGCTCCCGAAAACTTCCTTCAGAACCTGTTACAAGATTTAGTCCATATTTAACTTTAGTAGTTAACTTATTCTTTGACAGTTCTTTTCTCCAAGTATGAGTTAGTACTACGACATAAAAATCGTCATTTTTATTTATCAAAACAATGATTATTATATTACTGTTTCTAAAAAGTCCCGACAATTTCATATTTTCAGATACAAATTTGGCACCATTTGACCATCATCTCATATACAAAACATTCAAGGAAACCAACTGAAATAGTTAAATAAGTTAGTACAGGAAGGTTTAAACACTAACAGTCCGTAGAAAGCAAAGATAGTTATGAGGGGGACACCGATTGCAGGATAACTCGCAAATCGACAGAGTAAACAATTAAACATACACAAGCATAGTTCATACTACAAGATCAAATGAATAGACAAAAAAAATGGCCCAACTAAAAAACCAATGGCAGGATATGGCAGAATCTCCATTATATTCCTCTGACTGTGATCCTCTTTCATGAAAGCATTCAGTGACAACTGACAACTATATGGTTGTGGGAGTAAAAAGGCAAACATATTTGAGCTATGGGCGGCTGGGCGCGGAATCAAAAATACAAAAGTTCACACAACAACGTTCGGGGTAGTAGCCCAAGTAAAAAAAACCAATGGCATGAGCTAGTGTCTCTAAGATATGTGACCTGCGCTCTTTATAGTCCCTCACTGCTACACTTGTAAAATAGCTAGCCAAACAATTTACTGAGCATATACATACTATAGAAGTCAAGGAAGGTATGTTGTTGGATATGATAGTATCCTGAAGTATTATATGTGATACAAATAATAAACCTTACCCCAGGGATGTCATCCTCTTGGAGATTTGGTAGCTCTTCGATGATTAAGATTACTGGATGAGCTCGACTGACCTTCAAAGTGAGAATAGTAAGGTAAGATATTTTGAACAATGTGGGAATAGCTCTAGTCATATTTGTTCAAATTATATAGCGTTGTTTAAGTTAATGAACAAAATAAAGTAGGAGCGGGATGCATCAAATAAAGTAATACACATCTTACCTTTATGTTACACAACTTATTGCAAACTTCATGAATCAATGGCCTCCAAGGACCACTGGATACTGAAACGATAGAGCGAGCAGGTCAAACAAGGATTAAAGGTGAATACGCAAATTCAACCTCACACAGAGGCAAAGTTCCCATTCTTTAGAGTAGTGGTTGTAAAGGAGCTTTGTTCGACACTCAAACACATACGTTAGATAACTAGTAGAGTAATTCTAGACATACCTGCAACGTGTTCTTCGATGAATTCATCCAGTTCTCCACCACAGCATATCCGAGTCTACACAATTGAGATATGCAAATGTAAATTCTAGAGCTAAGATGATGCGATTAAACACATGCCAAGTAGGAAAAGGGACAAGCTTACCACAAATGCATAAGTTTGATTGCAACTCACAGAGGTTGAAATATAATCGGACAAAGCCCTCAAACCCATGGCTTCTTCACCGGCCAAACAGCCTGATCTCACACAAATTAGGAGAAGTGTCGAAAAATTAAAACAGTCTTGATGATGGGCAGCAAAATGGCATAAGAAAACGAACCTACAACACGGGTATCAGGTGGAAAATTAGTCATGACCTGCACCATATCTGGTACCAGGCACCAAGTTTCATGATCGAGTCTTTGTCCAAAGATTGAAGGTAGAACATTTTGAAGCTCCTCTTGTGTCACATTGACCCAAAAAATCACCGCTTTTAGGTTAATTTTGAACCACCCTTTAACCGGGAAATTGACATATACCTCTCCAATTTTGCCATTCCGAAAAGAGGACTCTGAAAAGTTGTTTGAAACTCGTGGCATGCGTAAATACAATCAAAACATTACATTGAGGCATCCTCCATACCAAAGGGAAATTTTCATATTGATGCGCTGTCCAACACCATTAATACCTCAAGGGCTCTCGCAAATGGCGGGATAAAGGGGGCTATTATATGCAATTTTGTTAAGTTGTGTATATGAATTGTAGTCTTACTTACAGGGCCATAGACAGTAGCGTAATTCTGAGGGTGGACAGCAAGCACAGGATAAGTCTGTTGAACCAAATGTGAAGATTACATTAGAAAACACACATGTTTGTTACCAAAACTGATTAATTAACAAACCCAGACACTTGTTATCGAAATTGACTAGAAAACTGATCCAGGATAAGTCTTAGTGTCTTACTTTGATAGTTGATTGGGTTTCAATCGTAAGCTTAAAATTTAGATGGAATTTCAAAGCCGCAACGGGGTTTCGAGCAAAGGGTGTATTTGCATATTAAACCATTGATGAACATAATTTAAATGACATACACATACCTCATCATGGATCTATCATCTATGCACATAATTTTGACAAATTACATCAGAAACCCTAGTAAGTTTGATAAATATTTCATCCTCCCAGCTTCAAGGATACAAGAATGAAATTAAAAGGTAACAATATATACGGAAGATGATAAATCTATGTAACGAGTATCAAAATCCATGGATTTTTGCAAATATTTGCAGAAACCAATTGGTGTTTGGGACCCATGGCAGTAACAGATTTTGACAAACTAGCGTTTTGAACCATTATATATTTATATGTCACGAGTCACGAGTCACGAGTCACGAGTCATCTCACATCGGGTTTGAGTTGGGACAAATAAGGTTTGATTAACCTCAGGTTGGACCAAAAAAAGTCCTTTCAAAAAATACTCCCATAAGAAATTGATTAATACAAGTATACGAACCGTATCAAGAAAACCCGATGCCTTGGCAACGTGACGGATTTTGATGACGAGTATACTACTAAAGGTTTATGGGCATCCAAAAGGGTAATGTCAAGAATCATTAGTAAATATAGTGACGAGTAATTATTATTGACAATAACGCAAAATCAGCAGGGAATAATTATGTTACTCGTTCGTTGATTATTTTGTTACCATTATTCATTAACATCGTCATGGCTCATATATAGTAAGCATGAATACATGATACGTAACATAGAAGCACAGCAAAATGTCGAAATTTTCGATCAATTACATCATAAAGAAAATCCGAAGCTTGTATTGTAAATAATAATGTCATAATCTTGAAAAAAACAAAACTAGTTTAAAATAATGGGAAAAGCATTAAAGGTAAAAGAGAGCGTCACCCCAGGAAGATCATCTTGTTGATGATTTGGTAAGTTTTCAATCATGAAAATGAAAGGACGAGGAGCTGCAGAAATATCCACATTATTATTGTTATTGTTGAGTCTCTCCGCCATTTTCAACTGCTAGAGTAGACACTAGAGAGATGAAAAATGCAACAAATGTGTATACAATTGTATCAACTGATTATGGAATAATATTGGAGTATCAGTATATAAGTTGGCTACAATTAAACGGTTTTCATCATTACCAAGAATTTGTTAGTTATAGTCCTTATAGGTCAACACCATGTAGCTCTACGCTTCCATTTTATACAAATTTGTTACATTTTGTATTCTCATTGTTTCTTCTCCTCTCCATTTCTTTTTACAATTGGTCTCCCTTGTGACGGGTTACCATTTGTGGCGGATATTTTGTGAGTTAAAATGGTAACAAAATGGGTTAGTGGAGAAAGGGGACCACATGAATAGTGTTGCAGAGAGAGAAAAAGTGGGTACTTTGTGAGGTAAAATGGTATCCGTCACTCAAGAGTGACGGATATGTGCCGTCACAAACAAGAATTTGTGTTCTTTTTATTTCGTGACTATATTTTATTTCGGGAAAATTTATCAATTAATTGTTTAACTAGTTTTGTACCCGCGAAAATCGCGGACTTGTTCTATTTGTCCCATTTATTTGCTTTTTTTGACGTCCATCTTTAACTAAAATATAAAATATTTGTTTTTATCGCGAATAAGCTATAAACCAAACATTTGTAAATATTTACTTCTTTTACATTATTTTTCATGATCATAGTAATATAGATAGAAGTTTTAATTTGAATTTTATTTCTATATTTTAATACATGTTAATATTATTCATGAATATTTTGTAGTCAACAATTTATTGTAGCTAATTTTATAACTATAAATGTTTGTTTAAATTTTTTACAAATTTGTTATTTTTATGTATTTATGATGTACGTCATAAATAATTAAGCTAAAAACGGCTGCGTCGTTAGGTCGATAAAGAAAGCACTCCAAGATCGTGGTTACATATCTAATAGGTTTTTTAAGAAAGTTAAATAGATACTATTAATTTAACACTTCCTCAAAATATATACTTTTATCAAAAATATATATGTAAAATAGAGAATCTCGCCGATGATGAATGGTGATGCTTTGTAAGCCAACTAAAAGAGTAAAAAATATATTTTCGTTTTTCACATTTTGATCCAAACAGTTAATCTCCACTTTTTAATAGACTCCTCACAATCAATAATCTGCAAATTGAGATAGTTAAAATTAAAGTTAAAATTAAAATTAAATAAGCATCATCTTAATTACAAAATTAACTATACAACTTATTAAACGTTTAAAATTTTAAAATCTTAAAAGATAGAAATATGGAGTCTTTTAAGAAGACTATGAATGTTTGAATCACATGCACATATACATCTTATTTTTCACATTTTAATGAGTGTGCTAATTACAATATTTAAGATGGTTTTGAAATAAATCAAAAGTAACAATATGAGAAATTGTGAAGTTTTATAATCCAAGTTATTGGATTTTTCATTTACCACATATAAGACCTTTTAGCTACTATCTTTATTACTAATGAGGAATTATATGGATAAATTTTATGATTTAAAATTTAAATAATGAGAGTAAATTCTTAATTTATTTTTGTAATTTAGTACATAATCTTATGATTTCCACTAAAAAATATTATTAGTAGCTTTATAATCCAAATTATTAAACTTTTTTATTTACTACATATAAGACATTTTAACTACTATCTCTATGGTTAATGAAGAGTTAGATGGACAAATTGTACGATTTAAATGATGAGAGTAAATTGTTAATTAATTTTTATAATTTAAATCATAATCGGTATTATGATTTCCATCAAAAAAATATTAGTAAATCTTATGAATAATTTTAATAAATAAGTCTGATGTAGCCTTAATATTAACCAATATAAAAATGACATGTGAATTAAAATTAGATGTTTTAAGTAGCCTTTTAACTATATTGTATTTTTTTTTTTTTTTTACAAAAACAGAGTTATAAAAAAACAATTTACTAAGATCCTCTAAATTCGAATTAAAACTAAAAATATTTTGTTTTTATATCAAGTGAGACAATTACGTATCAAATAAGTTTTAATATCATTAGAACATGGTTCAAGGACGGATATCAAGTTTTTGTTCAACTAAATCCTTCTGTTGCCTACACATTTCCCATGTAGTTTTTTTTAACACACTATGTTAATATTATGAGAAGACAAAGAAAGCATCACCTACAAAAATAGAATAAGAAACAAACATACATTTAACGATAATTTAATTAATCTTGTAAGAAGGTTTACATAAAGATAGTATAAAATAAATCTACCACAAAGCGATATTAGTGGATAAATTACAAAAAACTGTGCATTTTACAATAAGCTTATATAAATTACACAAATAAAACTCGTAGAACATACCTTATATATAACGTAATTAACTGCACAATCCAACTTTGCAATAATAAGAAAATTGTACCATTCCATCTGCAAAAATAAATCAAGGCGAGAATACAAATTGACATCAATAAAAGTTATTTAAACAATACAAAATAAAACACAAAACTTATGTATGATATAACTTTATTTTTTTCACAAATGCAAATGATTAATAAAAATTATATGCAATGGAAAGTTTCAATAACATATGAATATGCCAAAAGGATAGAAAAAGAGGGTAAAAAATAAAAGTACTTATTTTAAAGACTTTACTTATATTATCTTAGCATCAAATAAGGAGTTAAACTTTAGGGGGAGAAAGGAATCATCAAAAAGGAAAAGGAAGAGCTAAAGAGAAAATGAAGAGTTAGAGATGAATAATGGGTCATAAACGTGATAATAAGTATTCTATCTTAATTCTATGAATGAATATTATTAATTAGTCACATATTATCAAATGAAAGTTTCTTAGTGATTCTACGCTGTCGCATATCTTATACATATGCTCAAGGTAGCCTTTTTATATTATTGTATAGATATGACATGTAGATTATGGTAATTTAGCATGCCTTTAAGTTAGATATATAGATTTTGTATTTAGATTATAGAGTTATTGATTTTACATACATAAATATATAGCAAGGAGAAATATAATGTAAAAGGTTTGCATGAGAGTGGTTTATAAATTATCTTATGAAATTATATTTATAGATTATTATTATTAAATCCACTTTGCATGAGAGTGATTTAAAAATTATCCTATGAAATTAAAATTATCTAAATTTAGTTTTTTACCATTAATATGAGAGTAACTTTTAAATGTGGAATTGATAATATTTTTTTTCATGTGCACTACTATGCTAGTATTCCCACGTAGACTATATTTTGCCACGTCACAATTAATTGTTGTCATGTCACATTTGTCTACGTGGCGTTTAATGTCTAACCTTTTAATAATATTTATTTATAGATGGAGAAATAAAAAATAATGATTTTAATTCGTTTTATTAGAGAAAATAGAAGGAAATGGAGAGGAAAGAACACATACTCTAAATACTTGAAACAAACCATAATTTCTATACAATCTAATTAAAAGGATACCTAGAACAATAATTTTAGATGTGACATGACAAATTTTAATTTATTACTCTCTCCGTCCAATAACTAAATGACAAGTGGAACAAATTGAATAAGAATGATCAAATTACTCATCAAGTTCATTCTTAAAATAGAAAAGACAACAAATGACTGAGACACCCAAAAATGGAAAAGGGCAACAAATGACCGGGACAGAGGGAGTATTATATAACATTAATTTAATTCACTTATTTTCCTCCAAAAATCCATCCATCCGGCCTCCATTAACTTGAAACTTAATTAAATCAAAATACTTTTTCTACAATAAAAATAAAAATATGCATTAACAATAAGTTATTAATTTCAAGATATTTCATGCATACGGAGTATTATTATATGTATTCGGAATAAAAAAATGGATACAAAAGAAATTAAGAACGAAAAAGAATAAATTATGTTAAAAACAAGAATAATTTTGTATTATCACTCATCCTTAATTCCCCATTGGTCATGTGAAATGTGCTTTGAAGACCAAACATTTCATCCGCTCTCGTTTTATTGTGCTTTGAAAACCAATATAGTTGAACTTCATATAAATTTTGGATCTTAAAGGTGCTACATTCCTACTTAAGCCTAAACTCTTTAGTTTGTTTGCATGTTGATTTCTCCTTATTATTCATAGTTTTTATAGTATAAAGCTACAAAATTAAAAATTTAATTTTTAGTTTATGCATTAAATAAAAAAACTTAACCTTCATAGTTATGAGGTCAAATAACCAACTCCGGTTGTTTCCTTACTAATCTCTTAATTACGTGATTAGTATTTGTAATCAGCTTATAAGATGATTAATTTGCTTACATGTATTTTTTTATTGACAATATGACATATAGGTAGTACGTATATATGTACTTGAATTGAACAAGCTAATATGAAATGTGTTGTACATTCATTAAAGTAGTTTGATTTACATTGTCAAGTCAAGTTCGTCCAATTTTAAGATTTCGACAGATTTGCACTGCAGCATGTGATTAGTCACAACTCACAATAAGTGTCTGGTTTGAAACGTGATGTAGAATATTCGGTTATCCTACAGAGAAATTAAATACAATGGAAAATGTATTTTTACGATTTGATATTGAATCGACAGAAGGGTGACAAAAAAACACTAAGTTTAGTGTCAAATATTGTTATCTTCTTTAATTTCAAGTTAACATAATTGTATCACGATCAAAAACATAGTTGTTGCATTTAGTTAAAGCAACAGGAAGTAGAAGACATGTATGATTTCAGCAGAACAAAGTAGTTGAGAGCATTCAAGTTGTTTCAATGTAATTTTGATATATTGAGTTGAGTTTGCACGAGATGCACAGACAAGTACATATATCCCTGGACTCTTGCTTGGGGGACCAGTGGACAAAGCAAGGAGCTTGAACCAAAGGACAAACCTAGGACTAAAAGTAGTTGACTCTATACAATTTACAACCACTACTTTATGAGCAAAAGTAATAATAAATTAAGTAGGATATTTTGTATGATCTTTTCTACACTCCCCCTCAAGATGTGAGTGGAAGCCAGCTGAAACTCCCATCTTGGATAGTAAATAGTTATGTTGAGAGACAGTGCAGGACTTAGTAAGTACATCTGCGACTTGATCTTTAGTGTTGACATAGGATGTGGTTAGAAGACCTTGTTGTATCTTCTCGCAAATAAAATGACAGTCTACCTCAATGTGTTTAGTTCGTTCATGGTACACTGGGTTTGCTGCAATTGCAAGAGCAGCCCGATTATCACATTTGAGGTGTGCTGGACCAAAATGCTGTAATCCCAGATCCTGCAGTAACTGAAACAACCAGGTGACCTCACATGTGGTCATAGCTATAGCCCTATACTCAGCTTCAGCTGATGAACGAGAGACCAAAGTCTGTTTCTTGGATTTCCAAGAGATGGGAGAATTCCCAAGGAGGACACAGAACCCTGTGATTGACCTTCTGCTAAAAGCACAAGAAGCCCAGTCTGAATCACAGTATGCTGTTAGTTGAGCGGCAGAGTTGCTGGCAAAGAGAACACCCTGACCAGGAGCAGATTTTAGATACCTCAGAACCCTCTTGGCAGCTTGCATATGATCAGAGGTGGGGTTCTAAAGGAATTGGCTCAGAAGGTCATGTAAACTTCTTCTACTAGATCTCCGTGAAGAAAAGCATTAGCCACGTCCATTTGACAAGTTGACCAATTATTCATAGACACAATAGCCAAGAGTGCTCTCACTGTTGACATTTTGGCCACTAGGGCAAACGTTTCATCATAGTTTATTCCAGGCATTTGCCTGAAACCCTGAACAACAAGTCTAGCCTTGTGTCTCTCCACAGATCCATCAGGATTATGCTTGGTTTTAAAGATCCATTTACAGCCAATGGCTTTTCTCCCCTTTGGGAGCTGTATGAGAGTCCATGTGTTGTTATCATGGAGAGCTTGCAGTTCAAGATTCATGGCTTGGACCCACTTGTGTTCTTGGACAGCTTCTTGGAATGTTGCAGGGTCAGGACAACTAATCTCAGTTGTGGCATGACCTGCAAAGGGTGCATTCAGATGTAGTTACACCACATTTGCAATGCTGGTAGGAGCCATGACAGGGTTGTTAATGATGTAGTCCTTGGCCCATTCTGGTGCTCTTCTGTCTCTGCTTGGTCTGGTGTTAGTGACCTGAGGTTCAATTTCAGGAGCATCAGGATGTGTGTCATGATCAGTTGCGGAAGGAGTGTTGAGTTGAGTTTTAGAACTGAGATAATCAAGAGGAGCTGAGGTTTCAACCATGTTTGAAGGGATTTGAGGTTGGTATTCATCTGTTTGCAGGGTTGGAATAAATTGAGAGAAATTCTTGATCTTCCAAGGAAAAACTGCTTCAAAGAATTTCACATCCCTAGAGACAAAGACAGTCTTCTTGATGATGTCATAAACCCTATATCCTTTTTGGGACAGTGGATATCCAAGGAATACACAGGGAATGCCTCTGGGTAAGAACTTATCCTTGTCTCTTGTAGGGTTGTGTACCATTGTGAGGCAACCAAATACTTTCATCGTCTCATAATTTGGAGCTTTCTTTAGTAGAACTTCATAGGGAGACTTGTTGTTCAGTATAACAGTAGGTAGTCTATTTATTATATAGGCTGCAGTTAGGACACAGTCACCTCAGAAGGACAATAGGAGTCCTGAACTGAATCTTATGGCTTTGCTTATCTCAAGGAGATGCCTATGTTTCCTTTCAACAATCCCATTTTGCTGTGGAGTATCAATGCAACTGGTCTGTTGCCAAATTCCTTTGGACAATATGAACTTTTTGTTGTCCCCTTCTATGAGTTCAAGAGCATTATCATATCTTAAGACTTTGATACTTTTATCAAATTGTTTCTTGGTGAATTTGTAGAACTGAACTAGTAGAGGAGCTACTTCAGACTTGTGTTTCATAAGATAGACCCAAGTGGCCCTAGAATGATCATCAGCAAGAGTTAGAAAATACTTATGTTTATTCCTGGTTTCCTTTATGTAAGGTCCCCATACATCAACATGAATAAGGTCAAATATGGCAGCGGCTTTGTCCTTTATTATGGGAAATAGAAGTCTAGTTTGTTTTGCCATTGAACATGTGATACAAATTTGCCTAGATTTTTGTTTGACAAGATGTGAAATGCTAGAGATGTGCTGCAATTTGTCATCAGCAGCATGTCCTAGTCTTAGGTGTCAAACATCATGAGATTTATCATTAATAGAGGGTAAAGTAGTACAATTGTCATCAGGTGCATTACAAGGATTGAAAATTATGCCACCTGAAGACTGACCTTGATCCAAGTCTAGACTAGGAAGAGTAACATTACATGAAACAGGATTGTGAATCCTGACTAAACCATTAGCAGACTTAGGGTGTGGTTTAGTAACTTTATTTAGTAAATAATAAACACCCTTGTTTCCTCTTCCAAGCCCCCTAATCTTCCTGGTATGAGAGCCCTGTATAACACACAGATTTTCATAAAAAACCACATAGCAGTGTTCATCCCTTGTTAATCTTTGAACAAACAACAGATTATGTCTGAAAGCAGGTACAAAGCACACATTATTTAGAATGATTCCATTATCAAATTTGTATGTCCCTATGTGGGAGACAGTAGTTGTTTCTCCATTTGGCAAGTTTATCTTTGGTTTGTTTTTTAGTTCCCTTTTATTTTCAAGTGAGTTTAGATTAGATATCATATGATCTGATGCTCCAGAGTCTACTATCCATTCATGAGTGGATTTGGTTACATGGTTACAGGTCAAAGGAGTCATACCTGCAAAGTTTACCTCCATCTCATCCTCAGTTTCTGGATAGTTTCTAGTCCCTTTCCCTTTCTGGCTGTTCATCAATTGCTCAAACTGTTGAGTGGTTAAAGTGATAGATCCACGCATTCCTTCATCACCCACTACAATATTTGCTGTCCTCCCATGCCTGGGATGTGAGTGTTGTTTTCCCTTATGCATTCCTGCTTTGTACCCTTTGCTGCCAGACCCTTGTTGAGCTGCTCTGAGTTTATAAGATTGAGATTTCTCTGGGAACCTTTTTGAAACTGGGTGATCATCAGGATACCCAATTATTTTCCAGCACTTTTCCTTGATATGGCCCTTTCTTGGGCAGATTGGACAGGTAGGTGTTATCTCAGGTTTCTTTTGTTCACCATAAAAAGCCAAGTTGTCACTTTCCACCTTCTCAAGGCACTTGTAGTTCCTCCTTTGTGCCTCCTCATGTTGGAAGATAGCAGCAGCTTCATCCACATAGGGAAGAGGGGACATCATCAACACATGGCTCCTCATGGTAGCATAAGAATGATTCAGGCCATTCAAGAACTGAAAGAGTTTTCTTTCATCTTGCTCCTTGTGCTGAGCAGTTAGCCAGGTATTGATCTCAGCTGTGACTTGGGTCACAGGTGGCCAGTCAGTCATGATTTCAAGACTTTGCCACAATATTCTGAGTTCAGTGAAGTACTCACTGATGGACTTGTCTCCCTGAGTGAGATCATCCAGATATTTATTTAGCTTGAATTTCCTAGCACCATTGCTGACAAAGAACTGGGTTTGCAAGTAATCCCAGATTTCCTTTGCTATTTTGACATACATTACAGATCTCTTGATCTGTTTCTCAACATTGTGCATGATCCAAGTGATTAGGAGGGAGTTGCAGGTGTCCCAAGCAGCTTCCTTCAGAGGATCATTCACATGCCTTTTTACCACTCCAGTTGTAACACCCCGGTCCAAACCGGGTCGGGAGCGGTTACTTATGATAGCTCACCAGGCTGTGTACATGACCCACAGATCAACACGGGTCCTTTATAGCGCATTTTGTCCTCACTCATGCGCATCCCGGAAACCTTCCCAGGAGGTCACTCATCCTAAGACTACTCCCAGCCAAGCACGCTTAACTTTGGAGTTCTTTCGCATGGATGACCATAAAAGAAAGTGCACTTTGTTGATATGAGTAGTACTTCTAATCCATTTAAGCACTAGTCATTTAAGCACTGGACCTCTTCAATTACCATGGGGTATTACACCAGTCAGGAATCCTAGCTTCCTCTTGGTGTAGATGGCAATTTCCATCTGCCTCTTCCATTCCAGGTAGTTTTCAATACCAGAAAGCTTGGTATCAACTACCACAGGATGGGTACTCTCAGCTAGGTGAAGGTAAAGAGGATCAGTGGGATCCATGACAAATGGGGCATTGGACGAAGTTGGAGTTGTGTTGGTGGTATTTGTTTCAGTTGCACTAGTTGTTAGTGTAGTGTTGTTGAGACTCATCATTTTTTGTATGAAGAAATCTGTGTAAGAATAAAAATTGAAGAGAGGATGGTTGTGTGTTTTTGCTTGAAGTAAGCAGATCTTTAAATAGGTAAAGATTCGTACATAGTTGGTTGAACCTCAGTAAATGCTCGTCCTTAGTATGGTTATCAGTCTCCTCATTCCTGAGGCTCTGATACCATGTTGCATTTAGTTAAAGCCACATGAAGTAGAAGACACGTATGATTTCAGCAGAACAAAGTAGTTGAGAGCATTCAAGTTGTTTCAATGTGATTTTGATATATTGAGTTGAGTTTGCACGAGATGCACAGACAAGTACATATATCCCTGGACTCTTGCTTGGGGGACCAGTGGACAAAGCAAGGAGCTTGAACCAAAGGACAAACCTAGGACTAAAAGTAGTTGACTCTATACAATTTACAACCAGGCCACTACTTTATGAGCAAAAGTAATAATAAATTAAGTAGGATCTTTTGTATGATCTTTTCTACAATAGTCAAATGTCACAAAGTGGTAGTTCATGTCAGTCCACACTGCATTACATAGTGAATTATCTTGAACTAGACATAGTAAAATTGATCGAATAATAGACATAAACTAGAAGCCAACAAAGCAATTTGTATATATATAGTTCATATGGACTCGAGTTGTTTCGACACATGACTATCAACAGGTCGGACTTCGGAGCTTTGATAGATCAAAACTCGATCCCTTTTAATAGACTAATTTCTAAACTTGAACAAACTCAAAAATATCTTATCCCGTCAAAAATATGTTATACTTCTCTTGAGATCTTTTCAATTGTATCTAATGGGTCATCCTTTACTTTTCTCACATCTTTTGAAGTAAAAGCTAGATACTATAATCAACATAGTATAAAAGCCAAGTCTTTTTCAAGGCTTCCCCATTGGCTGAAAAATTTCAAAAATTTGGCACCATGTGAGACCCACAACATTTTATATACCATTTAATTATCCTCTTTCCTCTCCTATCCTCCACTCAATTCTTATTTGATTAATTTTATTCAAATGTCTATTCTTAATTTCTTAATACTTAATTGTTCTTAAATTCAGTAATTAATGAATATAGAGATTATATTCACTGATTCATATCGACGATGAGAGGTTAATTAATAATATCTAAAATCTAAAATTTACAAAATTTACGAAATTAAATTAAATCTAAAGACGTAAAAATTACAGAATACCAAAAATTACAATAAGAGTCCAAAAATTATAGTTGTGACCATCTTCACTTCTATTTTCTCCATAGGCGAACAATGTTGACGATATTTGCTTTATCATTAAGACAACGAAAGCAAAACAATAGTCAACATACTTTACCCCGAATGATAACAAACTAAGCTATCGAACCTTTATAATAATAAATTTATAATTAAGGCACAATAAAATCTTAGACTGGTCACACAACCCATTCATCATCGATATACGTTTATGTCCACACTTGTATCAATATCAGAATCAGAACATTACAATAATATCAGAATCAGCACATTAATTTAATGTGGTTCACCGTATAGGCATGCACATCTATCCCCACTAAACTAAAAGAATAAGGATTGCTAAAGTTTTCCCGCTCAGTTGATTGATAAAAAACTGGGCCCCGATTGAAAATTTTCTTTTATTGATTGACACATAATTAATAAAGAGGCAATTAGGAAATAAGAAATCTTTGTACGTACATAAAATATTATATTATAAGAAATCTTTGTACGGACTTATCGTCTATTCAATTAACACGATTAATTTTATATCACAATTCTCAATGTCCAATTAAGTAGTTCCACATTACATTCATGTGGTATTACGTCTACTTACCCTGTTACTCATATAATATCTTAATTTATATAAAAATAGATATTAAAATGTTGTTATGCTTCTGATCAAACTAGATGAATTATAATTAAGATGGAAAATTTTTGCGTGTCAGTGTTAGCAATAAAAATATCAACATGTTTCATACTAATGACTAATGAAGTTACACTTATGCATAACCTTAAATAATTAATCTTAAACGCACCCATGATTTTCACGGGTAGAAAAACTAGTTTATGATATTAATAAAATAATATAGATGTCATAATATTAGCATATTAAATAGTAAATAATAGATATTTATGGGTATGAATTTATAGTCGTAATATTAACACTATGAACTTCGGGTCATAGTGTACTTATCAAAATTGTCACTTGTACCAATAAATAATTTTCCTTTCTCATATCAAATTTCGAGCATATATGAGTCTCAAATGACTTTTCATGAGATATTTCTTTTATGAGATATTGTCATTTCTTTCAATGAACAAATCCTGGCTCAATAAGGCCACACCATTAAGCTCAGTTAAGGCTTCTTTTGTTGGCTCATCAAATGCCACATTATAAGGCTCAACTAAGACCGCAATATTAGGCTTATCATAATGTTGTATTCTCGATCTCTGCTACAGACAAAGTCTTTAAGAAATTTCACATTCACTTCAAGGAATGGATCAAATTTCATATCTCATTATAAAAAAGAAATAAAACAGGCGACCGATTTTGGGGACTGAAATCAGTAGCAAAACTCAGTTTAGCGACTGACCTCAGTCGCCAAATACCAGTCGCAGACCTTGGTCGCTTTTTCTGATTTTAGCGACCAAAGTCGGTCGCTAAATTTAGCGACTTCAATATCAGTCGCTAAATGAGGAAATTAGCGACGGCCATGGTAGTCGCCATTTTGGCGACCGACATGAGGTAGTCGCCAAATTAGCGACTGAATATCGGTCGCTAATTTGTTTTTTCAGTCGCTATTTTGGCTGACCCAGCCAAAATCAGGGAGGTTCTTTAGCGACTGATTTGCGGTCGCAAAACGACAAATCAGTCGCTAATGCTACTGACTATTTTCGTGGCTTTTTTCGTTTTCATTGCTAGCCAAATATTTACAACCTGCATACAAACCGAAGTTCAACAACGCCATATATCCCAAACTTCAACACACACAACACCATACATTTCAAATTTCAACCCAACACCACACATTTAACACATACATTTCCCAAAATTCATTTCATATATTGAAAATGAAAGGTTTACAAGCTAACATATTCTAAAGTTCAAGTCTTACATGCTAAATTAAACTTACTTAACTATTGGGAGGCCAACACCGGCTCCACTCCCCCCTCCTGGACCATGCGAATCCATAGTATCGTAGTCGGGTCTAGGTCCGAGGTTACAACTTTGCCACCAATTCTCAAACATTGTCATTTTTTCCTTCATTTGGTGGAGTTGTTCATCACGTACTTTGTCACGTTCATCATGTAGGGAAATATCCGTAAAATTCCCTTAAATTTTAGGACTATAACGTAAGTTTAACATGCGATTTATGGTCATAAACGAAAAACAATAGAGAAACGATAAAGAACAAGAATCAACCTCAGGTCCTTTGTAAATACGGCCTAAGAACAGAAATCAATATAGATTTCCTCCTAATCGTTGCACCCAAGACCGTCTGAGACTATGCCCCTTGTGCTAGAAAGTATTCTCTAATTGCCTTGCAATATTGAGAGAGGTTTTGTGAGGTTTTCGATGTGAGATCTAGGTTTCAGAGAGAATGCCTCCAAAAACCTAATTTTTGTGCAAATGAATATGCTTAGGTCAAAAGGAGAGAAAGCTCTCCTTTTGTTTGTTTCGGCCTAAACCGTGAGCCTCATGGGGAAGTGGGCTTTCACTTCCTCCTTATTTTAACTCGTGGTCCGACTCGAAAATGCTAAAATGTATATGACGGGATTTTATTATAAATCGTCATCGGTTATCGGTTAGTAAAATATCAACTAGTAACATGACTCAGTCGATATATTAATACTTGTCCGACAAAGACAATATTGTATAATTAATTCAATATACATCAATTAAATATAATCGTTTATATTCAATTTACGAATTAACCGCTTAATTCGTCTTAGCCATTATTATTTAATCCGTATTAAATAATTATCTCAACATCGCGTTTGACTAGTTATTAGTCAATAACTTCGACTAACTGCTTAGTCATATTAGGCATCAACATGACTGTATTTTCATACTGTCACATCTCTCAAACGTATCCTATAGGTGTGACTTTTAGGGACCAGTTGATCACCGCCATCAGTATGACAATAACGTCAAACTTATCTAGCAAGCCAACCGTTATTGATAAACGTGGACCAACTGATAATAATACAAAAGTATACCCTTTGATCCTTTTAGAGATTTAAATGTTATTGCACTAACTGTAGAGGACACCAGCCCCAACACATCACGCTCTCTTAGTTGAGTTTGAAGTTGACTAATAACTCCCGGTTGATATGTGTTGCTGGGAATTGTTGAAGTTGACTAATCAATATCTATCTATATTAATAAAGGAAGCTTTTTTCGAGCGATTATAGAGAGTCCAACGTTTACGAACCACCTCTGGGTACAAAATATAGAATAAAATAACAATATTGATTATCCTATTAAGATCTTACGTACTACACAATACACATTGATAGCAAATACAAAAGGATTATATGAGAGCATATATTCTACCACAACTACTCCACGTTTTTATATCCTTCGTGAGGAATTTTACATGAGAGCATGTATTCTACCACAACTACTCCACGTTTTCATATCCTTAGTGAGGAATTTTACTTTTGATAGAAATCAAACTATTAGCATGTATATTATCTCATATACTATCGTGTGTTTCAATTGGACTATTACTCCGTACTTTGTATTTAATAATAGATGGAATAGCATTGTGATGAATGATTTAATATTTAGTTTACAAATCCTAAACCAACTCAAGTGATACATCTTCCTAAGTATAAATATGGTCTTTCTAGACTCCCTTCCTCCCGCCCATAACTATTGATTTGTTTTGATCTTCTAGCTAGATTATTTTGTCTTCCATGTTATAGTTGTTTCTACTATTAATATAAACAGATTGTTATGCATACATGTCGATATCATCAGTTTGGGATCGATGTCTATTTATTATGCATTTGGTTGTATTTAGTTTTCATAGTCTCATGTATGCTTAAAGTGTGAATCATACTAATTAATTTCTCCTTATTATGGACAGACGGTTGTGCGGAGTGCAGCGGGTGATGAATAGAGTAAAATATAAATAGAAAAGGTATGTATTATGTTTGACGGAGTAGTATGAGCAATTTATTCAAGAGACACTTTCAATATTATGTATTTGGAAGTGTTTTGGAAGGCACAACTTTCCAGCAATATTAGAAAGTCCGATGTTTATAAGCTTTTACAACCAATATTAGAAGACCTATCTATACAAAGTCATATTGTGTAACTCAAAACTTTAAAATCTTTCTACGATTTTCAACAACAATTCATTGAAAGCGCCTTTCCACCTGATGAGAATTTTTCAGTTAGTTATTATCCCTTGAAAAATAACCTAGGCGCAAAGTATTGTGTATCAACAATTAACATCTATCTATTGTGAAATTTAACCAAAATTTGGCATTAATCTTTCTGAAAGGTTTTCTTTTCATGTATCGTTCTAAGCCACTACAAAGTTCCAAAGAATCCAAACTACGTCAAAGTACGTACAATGCATATGTTTTTGTTTTGAGACAAATCCTCATTTAATACGACACTACCCATTTTAATTTTAATGGGTCAAGTATCATATCCATTTGCGTATATATGACAACAAAAATTTTACCATCCTCCCGGAGGACGGTACTCCTCACACACAAACACAATATTGTTATTGCATAGGAGTTATTTTCTTCATATTGTTTAGCACAAAAACTTTAGAGAGACGGTACGTAATTAATTCATGTTTTAGTAGTTTAGTTTGGAAAAGAACTTATCTAAACTTGGAAATTGTACTTTAATGTTATTTTCTTCATGTTGTTAGTACGGAATAATAGTTTAGTGGGGAAAAAACCTAGCTAGGTTCAAACATTAACCAGATTTATGTTTCGTAAAACAGAATTTTAAAAAATAAAAAAGGTCACAAATCAAAAGCTAAAAAGATAAAATTCTGATGATATAAGATAAGATTATAAAATAAAAATGAAATATTCGCATAATTTAAGACGATAATATCTGTTTTAAGTTTAAAACGGGTCAAGTATGCCCATGTAGGAAGAATAGAGAAATATAAAATGTATAAACAAAGAAACAAAATATTTATCTTATATGCCAATGTGAGATGGTATTTAACCCGTTTATCCGTCTTAAGAAAGACTAGCTTGATAAGAAATATTTATTTGACAATTTTTATTAACTTGAAAAACTCATAAGAAAATACAATTCCTAAACATTTGTGTTGGTTAAACCGTACAAATATCATACTTTTAGAAAAGTGTTTTACTGGACTAACGTCCAACTTTAATGAATGATTTTTTAAGCTTCAACATTAAAACACTTATTGGTCATTTATAGTAAAATAAAACATTAATAAATTACTGATAGCAAAATTAAATGACAAGTATTTAAAGAGTCGAACAAATACAATTTATCATTGATAGTAGCACACTCTCAAATGGAAGTTATATACACGACTGGACGTATTGTTCGGAGAGTGTTCTTCATGTTATACGTCGAAGGCTTAGAAGTTTAATCTGGAAGGAGCTAATAGAAAAATCTTAAGTGTCTTCTTAAAGTTTGGAAGTACACCTATAATTGTTGTGTTGTTTTTTTATCCAGTCATTCTGATTGAATTCCATTAACCGAACAATACCTTGCTCTGTAAACGTAGTCTTAAATATTTGAGTGTTGTTAGTGAAATATACTAGGGTGCCTAATTTAGTCATTTTGGAGCTGTAAAAATAATTACTGCATAGTATTAGTCTTAATTATCGAGTGTTTTAAATGAATTAGAAATGTATTCGGATGAGCAACTTAATCAATTCAACTTGGAGTTCGCATCGAGCCTCTTTGTAGACGGGAGTTGGCATTTGTGGTGGTTATTTTATAACTTGGTGTTCAACAGTGGTTCAAAAGACAGAATATTACAACTGGCCCGTGCATCGCACGGGCATTAAATCTAGTATCTATATTAATAAAAGAAGTTTTTTTCGAGCGATTATAGAGAGTCCAAGTTTCGCGAACTGCCTAAAATAATTATTTAGTGAAAATATATTTAAAGATAATTATAAAAGATATAAAATTAATTAGGTGATATATAGTTGTATAGATAAATTTTATATGAATACCACCCAAACACAACTTCTAACGTGAATAAAAAATTGTTGTTAAGACGTAGTAGTATTCAAGATGGATTTGTGTACTTGCATAATTCCTCTATAAATGATGAAAACAATCCTCCGTAGAATTATTATTAGATCTAGATTTATTGCTTACTGCTTTAATTTTCTTTAATATTTCGTATTCAGATTGTTTGTTAATGCTAATTTTTAATCCGAAGTGTTTTTTTATAGATCATATTCTTCAATAGTATTGCATATAGATGGATATAACATTGAGCTAGATTTACTCCAGACAGCATATATAAATAAGGTATCGTGTTATTTCGAACTCGATTTGCTAAATACATGGTCACATTCCTCTAATAACCTTACGTTTTGAGAATTTTTTTTCACTTATTGCCTAATGTGTATGTTTAATTTTATTCCAGTAAATAATATAATTTTAGAAGTTTATGTACTCTGTAATATGTTCACTATTGGTGATGGTAGAAAGAGTTGTTATAGCTTATGTCGAAGGATGTCAATAATCCCAACATTCATTATTTTTTAACATGGAAGTTCTTGGTGCAGGTTTATATATGGTTGTTCAAGAAAAGATCCATGTCCGTCTAATCTTCATTATGGAGTATTTTTTTTTTCTTTTTTTAGAAAGTTTTTTTTTTTGGGAAAATGTAAGTAGTTTCATTAATAAACCAAGAACCGAAGTACATATTACATCATCATCATTTTAACTACCCTGCAACTAACTCAACAATACAGGATATAATCAACCCATTGCATTACTCTACTATTCTTACATTTAAGTTCAACATTCTGCAACCTACGAATACTCCCCTGCTTCACAACCTGTCCAAGTCTTTCTGGTCTTTGTAAATATCCCTCAAGTCTGCAAGTATTGCGTACAGACCAGAGCACATACATACTGCAAGCTAATATAACTGCTACAATCTTCTTCCTGCACAAAGAGGACTGTCTCCACTCAGTCCACCACTGGATGCAGTCCTTTTGTGGCAAATCAACCATACACCAGGCACTCACAGCTTGTATGCATTTCAAGCTGTAACTGCATTCAAAGAAAAGGTGTTGGTGACTCTCCTCCTGCACACCACAAAGATAGCAGAGATTCTGGTTGATCACTCCCATAGTAACCAATCTGTCCTGAGTTAGGAGTCTCCTACGAGCCACTAACCAACACAAAACCCCATGCTTGGGCACAATCCACTTATTGAGTATCCATGGATACCAAGGAACCTTCTCACATTCAGGCTTGAGCCAATTATAACCACCTTTAATACTATAAACAGAAACAGAGGGGAAAATCAACTGTTGGAGCCTGTCCTTTACCTGACAGATCTTCCTCCAAGCCCAACTGCTACCAATTCCTGGTTTGTAATCCTGCCAATGATGTTGCTTAATATAAATGGCATGGACCCACCGAACCCACAAATGATCCTCCTTGTTTGCCACCCACCAGGCATATTTCCCAATGGCTGCAATGTTCCAGCATTGTAAATCTTTAAAGCATAAGCCTCCCTGTTTCACGGGTTTACAAATGTGTTCCCAAGCAACAAGGGAAGGGCTTTCCTTCATCTCATTTCCATGCCAAAGGAATTTCCTGCAAATGACCTCAATCTTCTTTATGACTGTCTTAGGCAGAATAAAAATGCGAGCCCAATAGCTATGAAGAGTGGATAAGACAGCTTTAATGAGCACTGTCCTGCCTGCATAGGACAACTTTCTAGCCCCCAGACGTCTCACCCTTTCCACAACCTTATCCACCAAACACTGACAGTCAAGAACAGATAGTCTCTTTGGGGAAACACATACCCCTAAATATTTAAAAGGTACTGTGTCCCTTTTCATGCCAGACATGGATTCAATCTCATTAATCAACTGACTGTCCATGCCATTGCAGTAAAAACTAGACTTACTCATGTTCATCACTAGTCCTGTAGCTTTAGAAAAATAATCAAAAGCTTGGAAAAGTAACTGGATAGATTGTTTGTCCCCTTTGCAGAACAAGATTAAGTCATCAGCAAAACATAAGTGGGAGAGCTTGATCCTATTGCATAAAGGATGATACTGGAACTTCTCATGTTGCTGAACCACCATTAAAATTCTACTCAAATACTCCAGGCAAAGAGTAAACAAAAGAGGAGATAGGGGGTCTCCTTGTCTGAGGCCTCTCTTCCCCTTAAAGAACCCAAAATTTTCTCCATTAAGTGATAAAGTGAAGGTAGGGGTAGTCACACACTGCATTAAGAGCTTCTGAAACTGAGGAGGGAACCCCAATGCCTTGGTCATTGCATCCAAAAAGCTCCACTCTACAGAATCATACGCCTTTTGCAAATCAAGCTTCATAAGGATTCTGGGAGAGCAAGCTTTCCTCTTGTAAAGTTTAATTAAATCTTGACAAATCAGAATATTGCCAACAATATCCCTTTCTTTGACAAAAGCACTCTGTGAAGGACTCACTATTTTAGGTAATATCTGACTCAGTCTATTGCATATTACCTTAGATAAACACTTATAGACAGTATTATAGCAGGCTATTGGCCTGAACTGTTGAACTGTCTCAGGCAAGTCAACCTTTGGGATCAAAGTTATTGTGGTAGCATTACATTGCTTCAGCAATTTTCCAGAGTGAAACACATCCTTAATTGCAGCACAAATGTCAGGTCCTACAATACTCCAGTTATCCTTGAAAAATTGACTGCTATACCCATCAGGTCCTGGAGCTTTGTTACCAGGTATATCAAACATGGCTGTTCTTATTTCATCATCAGTAATAGGAACAACCAGACTATCACACTGCTCCTTTGAGAGGCAACTACCATACTGAACTATTTTCTTACTGATCTGATTAACTTCAACTGAAGTGCCCAGAAGAGAAATGTAGTAGGCATGGAAAGCCTTCTGAATTTCATCAGGGGTAGTACATAAAGTATTATTTACATCCCTGATCTGGTACACTCTATTTTTAGTTCTCTTCCTTCTAATACAAGCATGAAAAAAGGCAGTGTTATCATCCCCCATCTTCAACCAATCACATTTAGCTTTCTGTTTCAAATAGCTATCTCTTGCCTTAATCAAACCCTCCAAATCTTTTGCACACTCCCTCTCAGAAGTACACAAATCAGTGTTTAGAGGATCATGGATCAGCATTTCCTGAAATTCTTTTAATGCAATCTCAGCAACATGAGTCAAATTTTCAATGTCTGCAAACTGACTCTTATTCAACCGCTTTAAGTCATTTCAAGGCTTTTAACTTCTTAACTACTTGATACATTGCAGTGCCTTGGACTTTCCTTTGCCATCCATTATGAATGATGCTACCATAATCAAGAGCTAAAGACCACATGTTAAAATACTTAAAAGGGGCCCTCCTGCCATAAACCTCCTCCTCAAGCTTTACCAGAGCAGGACAATGGTCAAACATCCCCTCTGGTAAAAAGTGCACATAACTATTAGGGAACTTGATAGTCCATTCATCATTAACTAGCATTCTATCAATTCTGCTATAGATCTTAGTCCCAGTCTCATGTTTATTCGTCCAGGTAAAGAAAGCTCCTCTAGCCCCTAAATCGGCCAACTCACAATCTTGTACCACCTGTAATAGTGGCCTCATCTCAGCATTCGTTATTGGAGCTCCTCCAATTATTTCATTACCATCAAGAACAGTATTAAAATCACCCCCAACAAGCCAGGGACCATTAACAGTAGAATAAAAATGTCTTAGACTACTCCATAAAGGCTCCCTTTCAGCAGCTTTATTCAGGCCATAAACTACAGTAAACCAAAACTTCATTTTCCTTGCTTTGTCAGTGACAAGAGTATGGATACATTGCACAGACACATCCAAAATATCCACCTCAAATAACTGAGGATCCCAAATAACCCATATTCTGCCACCTTTATGTAAACTATAATTGGTACATATAGCCCAATCATCACATAAATTGCATCTAACTTTATTCCAATTTTTATTACTAATCTTTGTTTCTAAAAGGCCAAATAATCCCACTTTATTATAATGAAGGAATTTTTTTATTTCTTTTTGTTTGTTAGGATTATTTAGACCTCGAATGTTCCAAACTCCATAGCTACCCATTATCAGAGGTTGTCCTGCTTGTCCCCCCTTTATCCACAGTGCAGTGCTCAATCAACCCCAACCTAGACTTCTGCAAAGAGTTTGAGAGGTTCTTCATAAAAGAGACTCCCCCAGAGGCAAAGGACCTGCGTCCACCAGTCTCAGTTCTCAGCAGTTTGGTTAAAAACCTTCTAGGAATAGAGTTTTCAACCACAGGTGTCTTGGCCACCATTACCGGAGTTAAAACAATATCAGGAGAGGTCTTCTTCTGTTTCCTCTTCTCCTGAACATGTGTAGGAACCACTGTCTCCACAACAGGTTTTGGCTGCCTTGTCACATGACCCTTAGGTCTCCAAACTTTCTTTGCTACTGGTTTTTTTCCAACCTTCCTGCAATTTTCAGTCAAGTGACCCAAACCCTTGCAGGCTGTACATGAGAGAGGGAGCCAATCATACACAATCTTAAGAGTTTGAGTCTCACCATTCTCGTCCTGGAAATTAATAACTTCAGGGAAATCTTGCCCAATATCCACTTCAATCATGATATGGGCAAACCCTAGGAAATTTTTATGAAGGGTGGCTTCATCACAACGAATGAATTTTCCAACCACCTCACATAATTTCTTAAGACATCCCATCCCCCAGTATTTCACATCCAGTCCATGAATTTTCATCCAGATTGGTATTCTCTTCACATCATGCTTAATCAACTTCATCTCAGGTGTCCACTCTTTAATAATAACAGGCTTATTATCAAAGAGCAGATGACCATTCCCCAATAAAAATTGCTGCTGTTCTTTCGTGTTAAACCTAGCGAGAAATATACCGTTCGGCATAAACGAGATTTTATCCACTCCCTGAGCCTGCCATACTCTCCGTACAAACCCAGTCAGAACAGAGCTTGGTGGGTTTGCACCTAGTACGTAACAAACAACAGCAGTGGACCAAAAAGAGATCTCACCAGCAACATCATCTTTAGTAATCCTTACCATAGGAGTAGTCACCGGAGTAACCACAGGAACAGCTACAACTTCCTCCTCAGGATCAGACAGCTCTTCGTCCCCTTCGATGATTGAGTGCAAGTCAGCTTCCAATTCCTGAGACGAAAACTGCAATTGTCGTTGTGATTTCCCTTTATTAGAAGAATTCAGACGAAAATCAACATGTTTTTGTGAATTTTGTGTATTTTTTTTATTAGAAATTGGTGTTTTCGGATTATTTTTGGTTGATTTCCTTGTTCTAGGCATTGCTTGAAAGAAAAGCAACTAAAATCTTAACCGTTTCTCTCTCTAACTTTCTCTCTCAACATTTTGTTCTACTTTTTTTTTAGGAAGTTTAGTATGGTGTTTCCCTGTTTGTAGCTTCAATTTGTTGGTGGGCTTTCTTCAGCTCCAAATCTATCATACTTCCATAATAATTATGTACGTACCCCACGCAACTCCGTATTATGCTCAATAGTTATTATCTCCCATTGCATTACATACGTACTTTACAATTACTACCTTAGTCAAACACTCAAACTAAGGATTAAGGACTCCTCAATGATCAATTTTAGTCATAATAGGATTCATACTATTATTAGTGTGTATATATATTGATTTTTAGCAGCCAAAACTCCAAATTTGAGATTCTTTTTCGGTTTTCCTTTCCTCGGGATTTTTGTTCATGTGAACACAATTTTATATTAGTGTAATTCTATGTGTTATTACTCCATACATTGTTTATGTATAATTAAGTTCTCATAATCTCATCATCTAACGTTAAAATTTTGTTGTTAGGGTGTGCAGATTACTTGAGGAGATGAACGCGGGGCGGAGAATGAGAATATGCAGTTACAACACTGTCGCTTAGTAATTTATACCATCCCAGTAAATTATAGTGTGGTGACATCTTTAGATTTTGACAATTGCTAAAGTTTGGAATATGTAAGACAAAATTTGTACCGTACTCTTTTTAACGGATGTGTGTATATATATATACTAGTATTGGTGCCCGGCTTCGTCCGGGCTACCTCTACTTACCATTAAATTTTTTTTTTCATTAAATAAAATTACTTAAAGTTGCATAACTCATAAATTTATTATTAATATAGTTTTCTATGACATATCCTAAAATTACGATGAATAAATTTTGAGACAAATTCATTACTCCCGCTATTAATATTTTACTCTTATTCATGAAACAATAGTAATAAGTTTTCTCTAATTACCCGTAATCATTCTTACTTTCACCACTCCCGCCGTAATTATTGTTACTGTCACTACTACCGCGTTAATATTGATAATTTCACTACTCCCGCCGTAATTATTGTTACTGTCACTATTGCCGCATTAATATTGATTATTTCACTACTCCCGTTATTGTTTCTACCACCTCCACTAATCTCGCTAATAATATTGTTACTTTTACTATTCAAATGAGTGATTACTATCATATAACTATATCCAATGTTACTACAATTATTTTCTTTACTGACGAAATTACTTTTACTACTTATACATTAATTCAAATCGAAAGAATTATGCAATATTATACATTATGGAATGTAACTTGAGTCCATTTTTGAAATAATGGTCAAAAATAAAATATTTGTCGTTTTGGGTCGGTTTTGAAAATATTTGTCAAAATGGTGTCCACGTAGGCTCGGGATTTCTGGACCTAAAACACGCCACTACCAATGGCGTGTTTATAATGAGTACGGAAAGAAACTTCATTAAAAAATGGACTAAAACAAACACGCCATTGGGAATGGCGGGTTTCGGAGTGGAAACACGCCACCCCTAATGGCGTGTCTTTTTAATTTTTTTTTTTTTTTTTTTTTTTTTTTTTTTTTTTTTTTTTTTTTTAAAGTTTAGTCAGTTGCGGAAAAAAATTATTGTAAAGACACGCCACTACTAATGGCGTGTTTCCTTCACAAAACACGCCATTAGTAGTGGCGTGTTTCAGGTCTAGAAATCCCGAGCCTACGTGGACACCATTTTGACAAATATTTTCAAAACCGACCCAAAACGACAAATATTTTATTTTTGACCATTATTTCAAAAATGGATTCATGTAACTTGAATTATTTATAACCTACTTATATTATATTTTTGTATGTTAAATAATTAACATCTCTATCAATCTAATAAACTATAAAGTTTAATAAAATTACATAGATTTTAAATTTAATATATAATTTATGATGATAATAATTAATATCATAAGTGTGCATGTTTATACTAATTAATTATTTTATTTGAAGGAAATTGACCATCTTCTAGTCTTCTATAAATATTTAGGAAAATTACCATACAACTTAATTAATTATTTTATTTTAAGGAAATTGACCATGTTTAGGAAAATTACCAAGCTTCTATATAATTTAATTTTAACCCAAACTATATAATATTTGCATTGAGATCCCTTAATCGGGTCCATCACACGGTGGTATCGATTTAAAACTATATAGTATAATTAATTTGTATAACTTTCTTTAATTACATTAAAGTCCATTGATTTCTGGATTTAATATATAGTATTGATATATATATATATATATATATATATATATATATATATATATATATATAATTTGAATTTTGTTACTATACTAAAATTCTTTTTACCTATCATCGAGTTTTGCAAGGTTATCATATATTGGCATGCATGGAGATTGATCGCAACGAACCAACTTTGTTTTATAGTTGCATACAAATAAAAAAAATTCTGAAATTATACAAAAAGATTTTAATTAAAGTAGAAGAAAATAATTGGGTCAATATAAGTTTCTTTCTTGAATTTTGTATATCTATTTGTGGCAGAATCAACAATGCAGCGAAATATTTCGATCTCTCGTGTTAAAAGTTGGGATGTAGAGCAATGAGTTCTAGTTTTGTAAAACAATATAAGAATTTATATAATATTCTGATTATACTAGAGATACTTTTGCAAGTTCCTTCCTATGAGAGTCAATAGGGGATTTTTTAAGGGTTCCTTTGTATATTAGAGTTTAAAGTTTAGATGTTGGTAGGAGTCGTTAGATTTAAATATTATTAGTTGATTTCATACGACTGGTATTTTGCGGATCTTGGCAATCACAAATTTAGGTTTGTATGATCTACGTTGTATTAATTAGTACTTCCTTCCGTCCGATTCATTTGTTTAACTTTAATTAAATTAAAAATACTTCTCACAAATATATAAAAAGGTAAATAAATGAATGAGACAAAGAGAGAATATAATTTTAAACATAAATTATAGAGTAAGACGATCTCACATGTGAGACGGTTCAATTTATAAAAAAGAAAAAAAATCATTCATTTACACTGTCTTACGATATAGCCACAGATTTTTAAATTTTTAAAGAGAGGAATTTTTGTTATTCCATTATCACAGACAAACTCTGCTTTCGAGTGGGGAGATAGGTTTACAAATATACAATTCAACAAGAGAGTGTGGATCGTACTAGTTCGAAATTTGTGAAATTTGGACAAGATATTATAAATATATGTTATGTTTATTACACTATTTCCCCCGTTTAATTATTTTTTGCTATTGATTAGAACATTTCTTATAAAAATTATAAAAAATAATCAAATGATAGAGACAAAAGAAACATAACAATTGTAATATCTTACTAAAAGAAACAATTGTAATATCGTTTATTTCTTAGTTTCTTTAAATAAATAAAGAAGAGATGTAATAAGTGATCTATTAATAACGGTCGTTGATCAGGGGAGGGTATTACAAGGGATTGAAATAATACAACGTGTATGTGTTGTAAAGTGAAAAATATGATAGATGAAATTTCAAGTATATAAAAAGAGTGAAAGAAAATTAAATAAGACGGTCTTATAAGTGAAACCTACTAATTAAACACATGGTTTGATAATGAAGATAATCGATAGAGCTTATACATAAAATGTATTAGGACATAGTTCAATCAACATGGGATCAATGTTTGAATTGAGTCTTTTCACGAGTAAAATTGAAAATTTGTAGTACATTGATTTTCTATATGTGATATTCATTAGCCATTTATATTGCCAAATGAAGTTTTTTCCGAATGATTTTAGAGAGTCCAACTTCCAGAACTGCTAAATATTAATTAATTAAAAGTTTCATATGATATTATTATCTCACCCTATAATCTACCAAAAGTTTCATATAATATTATTTTTCGAATGATTTTTAGAGAGTCTTGAAACTCTCCCGTCTTAAACTTATGACCGTAAAGATTCATATAATATTATTATCAATTTATATTATAAATCTAAATTTTCTTAAATTTATAAGTACCGCGATTATTGTCGATTCATAAATCATAAGATATTATAAATAGGTCCGTGCATCGCACAGGTCCGTGCATCGCACGGGCATTAAATCTAGTATATATATACAAAAGAGGCTTTTTTCAGGCAATTCTAGAGACTCCAACTTTTAAAATTACCTAATTAATTTTTATTTAAAATAATATTATTTATAATTATCCCAATATTTATGCAAATTCTATCTACATACGATTTTATTAATTTTTATTTAAAATAATTTTATGTATAGTTAGTTATCCCCAATATTTGTGCAAATTCTATCTAATATTTGTGCAAATTCTATTTAATAGAGTTTTATAAGTTATGTACCAGTGAAAAATCATAAACTTATATAGCTATATATACCATCAAAAAATGGAAGAAACATGGGTAGGAATCTTTGAATTTAGCAACCGGTATTAGTAAATCTTTCCTATATTTAGGGTAAGATGCTTTGCTAGCAAGCCAGAGGGATTGTACAGACGACGCCAAAATTTTTTCATGAGAGAGGCCTTGCCCTAACAATAATACAAATTTTATGCCAAGGCCATCCCTATCCTTAGGGACATGTATATAATCCTGAGAAAGCCAGTGAATAGATCTTCGTGCCATGTCTTTGGGCTACCAGAAAGCAACAATCAAAGAGTCTATTTTCTGACAGATACCAAGGGAAATAGGGATAGCAGCCATAAGATGCATGGTTAATCGAACCAAGCAGGATGGAGTCTCTTTTACATATGCTGACTTTGTTTATACTCGTACGTGAGTTGGTATTACAATGAGGGGATGAGTTATTCATTTGCACATCACGTGAGTTTCTTTAGAGATGGCTATTAAACCATTGATGAATAAGAGATTGTGGTTTGTGCTCTTAGTTCCATATTAAATATTAACTGCGTTTGCTCGTGAAGGTAAGACCAAGCGGTAATTCGAGTCGTCATCTTGTTATATAGAAGTACAATAGTTTTTTTTAAAGAGAGCAATAACCTGATTAAGAGGTAGAAGGTCATTTAGTCTAATTTGAGAAGATCGTAGTTAAAAGTGGGTTTATTATGAGTTAAAACGTTGTTCGGATTATTACGAGAATAGCAGCTATAGATTGGATTATTCATATGAAATAACTCTTGAAGTGATAACTGTTACTGCCCATGTCCTTCGTGGCCTTGATTCCACCCGCTACCGTGCCATAAAAGAAACTGTCGAAGCCCGTGACACACCAATCTCATTTGCTGCTCTGCACGAAAAGCTCATCAATTTCGAGCTTAAACATCCCGAACTATCCTCTACCACACCTCTGCCAACCACTGCTTTTGCTGCTCATTACCGCCCAAACCAGCAGCGGTATACCCCTCGTCCCTCGTCCCCTATCCTGCCTTCACCTGATGCCTCCAACCAGCCCAAAGAAGTCATCACATGTCAATATTGCGGGTACAAAGGACACACTCTCCTTAACTGCCACAACTTCAAGAAAAATAACCCATCTTTTACTCTCACACCATACACTCGTCCAAATCGCTATTCCAATCCCCGACCCCAGGCGCATACCGCCACCGCCTCGTCCTCTGCCTCTGACCCATGGCTCGTTGATAGTGGTGCGACGAACCATATCACCAATGACCTGTCTAATCTCGCTCTCCATCAACCCTATGATGGCCCCGACGATGTGGTGATTGGTGATGGCTCGTCTCTTCTTATCTCCAATATAGGTTCTTTTCATATTTCCTCTAATTCTCAATCTCTTCATTTTCGTAATGTCTTGCATGTTCCTTCAATTTCTCGCAATATTTTATCCGTCTCACAATTTTGTCTTGATAACAATGCTATTATCGAATTCTTATCCTCTACTTTTGTATTCAAGGCAATCTCGACGGGCCGGATTCTGCTCCACGGAACCCTTGAGCGTGGTATCTATGTCTGGAACCCGTCCTCTTCTCAAGCCCTTATAGCCACCTCGTCCTCCGCAGCCTTGTTATGGCACCATCGGCTTGGTCATCCAGCCTCTCCTATTTTTTCCTTTATTAAGAACAATTTTAATTTGCCCATTTCTCATTCAAGTTTTGATTACTGTAATGCTTGCAAGATTAATAAATGTCACAAATTGCCCTTTCCGCTTCTACATTAAAATCTACCGCTCCATTAGAATTAATATTTTCCGATGTTTGGTCATCCCCGACATATTCTCATGATGGTTTTAAATATTATGTTCTTTTTGTTGACCATTACACGAAATATACATGGCTATATCCGCTTAAAAATAAGTCCGACACATTTAATGTATTTACTCAATTTAAAGCTCTAGTAGAAAAGTTCTTCAATCGTCCCATTGTTCAAATGTTCTCAGACAATGGCGGCGAATACGTTAAGCTCACGCCCTCCCTCCTCCAACACGGCATCTCTCATCTTACCTCACCGCCTCATACTCCCGAACATAATGGTTATGCGGAACGACGTCACCGACATATTGTCGAAACTGGTCTTTTCTTGCTCACCCATGCGCATATACCCATTCACTATTGGCCTCACGCCCTCAACACAGCTGTTCACCTTATTAATCGTCTCCCAACTTCTACTCTTCAAAATGACTCACCTTACTCTCGCTTATTCAATTCTCAACCCAACTACAATAAACTTCGTGCATTCGGTTGTCTATATTATCCCTGGCTTCGACCTTATACCTCTAATAAGCTCGAGCCCAAGTCAATTGCCTGCGTTTTTCTTGGCTATTCAAAGACTCAAAGTGCCTATCACTGTCTTGATCCGGTTACCAAACGCATCTATACCTCTCGCCATGTTACCTTCGTTGAAACGGAATTTCCGTTTCCTCGTCTCACATCTAAACCCCAACCTGAATCCGTCCTATCTCCTGATGATTGGTGCACTCCATCAATTGTCTTCCTTCCCGCCTCCACCAACACGCCCTCTAAGACTCCTTCTTCAGCTTTCACTCGCACCTCTCCTTCCTCTGACCAGCCCACACCCTCATGTCCCCTCTCCTCTTCTTCCTCTCCCGCTGCCACTCCCTCTGACCAGACCACACCCTCCATGCCCAACCCCTCCACTGCCCCTGAATCCACTACAACCCAACCCGTTTCTACTTCCCAACCCAGACCTGGCCGTGTTATCACTCGCCTGTCCAACAACATTCGCAAACCTAATCCCCGATATGCCAAACTTGCCATCACCACTACCCCGCATTCCCTTCCCACCAATGCCAAACAGGCTCTTGCCTCACCCCAATGGCGTGCTGCCATGATCGAGGAGTACAACGCTCTCATTCGAAACAATACATGGACCTTTGTTCCCGCCTCTGAAGCTCACAATATTGTTGGGTGCAAATGGGTATTCCGTGTGAAGTACAATCCTGACAATACCATTCAAAAGTACAAAGCTCATTTAGTCGCGAAAGGGTTTCATCAACAACTTGGCGTTGACTACACTGACACGTTTAGCCCGGTTGTAAAACCCGTCACAATTCGCTTACTTCTATCCCTTGCTCTTAGTCAAGGATGGTCTCTTCGACAACTCGATATTAATAATGCATTCTTACAAGGTACACTTCATGAAACTGTTTACATGTCCCAACCACCCGCCTTTGTTAATGACGACACCTCTACTCACGTGTGCCGGCTGCAAAAGGCAATCTATGGCCTCAAACAAGCCCCGCGTGCGTGGTACAATGAGCTCAAAAAGTATCTTCTTCAATTTGGTTTCACTGCCTCCCTCTCTGACCCCTCTCTTTTTATTTACACCAAACAATCCAATGTTTTATATGCTCTTGTCTACGTCGATGATATCATTATCACCGGACCGTCTCACTCTTTTCTCACTACTTTTGTCACACAATTTGCCACTCGTTTTTCCTTAAAAGACCTCGGCTCTCTCTTACTTTCTTGGCATAGAGGTAACTCCCAATCACAAAGGCTTTCTCTTGTCTCAAACCAAGTACATACACGACCTTTTACTTCGTTATGACATGCTCAATAGCAAGCCGTCAAATACACCCATGGTTCCGCACCCTCCTCTCACGGTTGACACCAACACTCCGCCCTGTGATGTCTCTACATACCGCTCGGCTGTTGGAAGTTTACAATATCTAGCTCTCACTCGGCCGGATATATCCTTTGCTGTAAATATGTTAACTCAATTCATGCAAAAACCTCAACTTCATCACTGGCTTGCACTTAAAAGGTTGCTTCGTTATCTTCATGGCACCATGACTCTTGGCATTCAGTTACATCGCCATAATCCCCTCCAACTTCATGCTTTTAGTGATGCGGATTGGAGCGGCGACAAAGATTGCTATGTCTCAACCTCAGGCTACCTCGTTTACCTTGGCAAAAATCCCATTGCCTGGGCTTCTAAGAAACAAAAAACGCTAGCATTATCGTCTACTGAGGCTGAATTTCGAGCCGTCGCACATACCACGTATGAACTTCTATGAGTTAAGTCTCTTCTTCATGAGCTTGGTTTGAAATTCACGTCTCTTCCTACAGTGTATTTTGATAATCTTAGTGCAACTCATTATTCGGCAAATCCCGTCTTTCACTCTCGCATGAAACATGTGTCCCTTGCTTTTCATTTTGTTCGCGAACAAGTACAATCCGGCTCTCTTCGTGTGACTCATATAAATGGTGATGATCAACTTGCCTATGCGCTTACTAAACAATTACCACGTCCCCGGTTTGATTTTCTGATATCCAAGATCGGACTTTTCAACGGACAGTCCGTCTTGCGGGGGAATGTTACGAAACCAAATAATACGGAACTTCAGTCAAAGGAAAGCTAACAACCTTTATTCTTGTTATCTCTTATCACTAACAAATAGCTTGTATATCTCATAATTAGTTTAGACTTTATCTTTTAGTCTAGATTTTTATTCCTTCATTGTAGCAACAAATAGCTTGTATTTAGGAACCATCTTATGTATATAAACCAAGCAATTGTACGTAAAACATATCAATACAAATTACAATTTTTCATTCACAGTATTCTTCATTCTTATAATAACCTCCGAACAAAGTCACAAATAGGATTATACATCAAGTTGTACCATAAGCATGTACAACCAAAATATAAGAATCCGAGCTTATATGTATATTTTCTAAGCTAATTTAAAGTTCTTAATGTACCATCTTCTATTGTAACAGTGTAACATTGTGTGAAATTTGTGAAGTGGATGCATATATAATACATAAAAACTTTACAAAATCTCCTATAAGACGGTCTCTTCAGTAGGACTCCTGAGAGATGGTCTCTCATTAACTTAGGAGAGACGACCCATTTAGATAGCAAATAGTATCAAATCCTTACAATGAGTATACAGGTGAATTTTTTTTCAAAAAAGGAAAGTATCTTCCTAAAACCATATCTCACGTTTTATGCAACTTAAAATCAGGAAGTTTTATACTCTCTTCTTAAAATTAATTTCTCTCTCTACCATTGAAACGTAAGAAATTGGAATAGCGTATGTAGTCTCTATAAAAGATTGTCTAAAAAACAACTCTTAATAATACTCAAAAGCCACTGTTACCCACTTGCAGTTTTGAGGAGTTTATATTGTATAATGAGGTGATAACAATCGTTAGGTAAGTATTTGGGTGATAAGCAAAGCATTCAATGAAAGTTTCATTTACTATAACTATATGGTGTTTTGCATATGGATAACTAACTTAATTTACAAATTACTAAATTATATTCCATTAAAAAAAATTTATCTATAAATTTGAAAAGTGAAAACTTAAAGGATAAAACTTTAAAATAATTTGTAATTATCCTCTTATTCTAACAAATTGTAATTCCTATTCCTAGAATCCTTACGTAAACGTACTTCTTAATCTTATATAAAATTAATAAGATAATTTTTTAAAAAGAAAGAAACTTTATTGAAAGGTGTTCAAATTAATTAATAAGATAGGAAGATTTATACGGAGTACTTTATTTGAGTAATTGAAATACAATTTTTACGTATAATTCAAAATGATATTAAAAGGTCTAAACAATTAGAGGAAAGAATTTGAAACCCGTGCAACGCACGGGCACAAAATCTAGTAACTAATAATAATAAGACGGTTTCACTTAGCTTAGTAATAATAATAATAATAATAATAATAATAATAATAATAATAATAATAATAATAATAATTATTATTATTATTATTATTATTATTATTATTATTATTATGCGCAGCTTTCATTATAATAAAAACAAAATGTTTACATGAAATTAGTGGGGAGCCGAGAGACAATCTGGGCTCCCACACCCTTAGCAATAGTAAAGCTAATACGAGTAAAAATGTAAGCGGCTACCCGAGCCCCAAAGATCCCGAGATACCGAGAATTTTCGGATCCGCTTGAGCAAGGCAACAAAGATCCGAACTCAACTCCCGAGTGAAGAGAAAGAGAAAGGTAGGAAACCATAACCCGCTACCGCGCACAAATCCCCATACTTAGCACACTTTTGAGCAAAGATCGGGCGACAACCCGCCCGCACAAAATCGCCAACCCGTCCGAGTCAAAGGTGAAGAACCTGTCGGTCGACGCCACATCACGCCCCCGTCCCAAGAATAAAGCAATAAATCCGCAGGACGAAGAGAGCCACCATGCCCATCAACCAAACCAATATCAACCTCCTTCCCGCAGTAAATACCGGATCTATAGCAGATGTCGAAGAGAGTGTCCGGACAAGGTTATGCCGATGTTTAACGCCCACAAGACAAAGACAAGAAACAGCGTGGTCCCCAAAAACATCCCCAAAGAAAAACCCGAGAGCAAGCAGGGACGGGGCCTAGATACCGAGAATAACGGAACACCAGGACGATACCCCAAAGACACTACGGTAAGTCCTCCCGTTCATAGTCCGCCCCAACCCCGAGATAGGAACCGCACGCAACCAATCGAGGAGTGAGAACCCGCCGAGATCGCCATAGAGCGATCCGGCGAGGTGTCAAAGAAAAAAGACTACGAGGCAAGAGCAACCGTCGTGAAATAAATGTCGCCAATTTCTTCATAAGTTTGGGGCAGCAATTTCACTAGGGCGACCTAATATATCGAACCTCGTAGTTGCGGTAAAAACCGTGCGGCATCATCAAAAGCGGGGCCGGCGGCTACAACACGAGAAGGGCCGAGGAGCTTAGCCCGCAAAACCAGACCGCAAGCGGGACGCAATAAAAGCATAGAACAAAACATCTCCGGCCGCATAAACACCAAGGCCACCCAGATGAAAAGGGAAAGTAGCAAGGCGCCACCGCAATCCCCAAAACCCGCCCGACGCGGTGACAATACGTTCAAGCTAGAACGCAGAGCGGCATCAAAAGGAAGATGGACAGACCCAAAAACACTAGGGGAGCAAGTACGAAGAGAGAAGTAAAGCTTAGATATACCAAAGACAAGCTCGAAGAAGAAGCAACTCACATGCGGGTCCTCAATCCTCGCAACCAAGTCCATCACTCAATGGTCTTAGTTACTCTCGCCGCCACAATCTCACTTTGCTAAAACCAGGACAAATCTTGACAGGTCCTCCCAAAATCGTAACACCGCGCAATGGCCGAGAAATAGAAGTGGGGAAAACCCCGGAAGCCGGCTCCGTGGATCCTCATGTGCCAAAAGACCTCCGTCTTGGAGACATTTAGGTGTAAACCAAAACGAGGGCCATCCAACCTAATCAAGTCCAACACCTTCCCCACCTCCAAAGTATCTCCCACAATGGTGCCATCATCTAAGTACCATGCCAGCAAAGTGAGGTCAAAAGTGTCCCGGATCTTGCAAACCAAGGGATGCAAAACCAACGCGAAAAGCAAAGGCCCCAACGGATCACCCCGTGAACACCCCGACAAGACCACAAGCAAAGTGCTCCCCATAAAAAAGGCGGCCGGCCTGGAATAACAAAACTCCACCCAACGGAAAGAGCCGGGCACCGATGTCGGACCTCCTGAAGCATGGTCGAACGGTCAACAAGGTTGAACGATTCTCGAAATCAACCAAAGCAACATGGAAAGCCCCACTGTTCCCCCGAGCCTCAATGAGCCGATTCAAGGCATGCAAGATAGCCTCTCCTCCACCGGACACACCCACCCCGAACCGAAGCCCATCAAAATAAGAAGATAAAGACGGGCCAACCATAGAAGCACCAACCTTAGAGACAAGCCGTCTCCGGCACCGCATCGACGAAAGAATAGGACTAACTCCACCACCCGGTTTAACGAGTGGTGTGAGAGGAGCGCTGGCAATGTACTCACCTGCAGGAAGAGGGCACCGACCCTCAAGAAAAAGATTAACCACCCTAGCAATAGAAGTGATCAAATCATCGGAGATAGCCCAGCGGCGCCACTCAAAAAAATCCATAAGGTCGAGCACGAAAACCATCCCTCCCACAAGAAGTACCACGAGGGAAGCTCCGAATCATATCCAAGACCACCGCGGAAGAGGCAACCAGAGGATGATGATCCCCAGACAGAGGAGGCAATGAAGGAGGCGGGGCGACATGATGCTTCTCACGCAGGGCCACGAGAGTGGCATCGGAGTAGGGGGCGACCCCAGAGGAAGAAAGCACTCGTACAAATGCCAGCAGATAATGGCCATCGATATCTTCCGCCGGCATTGGCGGAGGTTAAGGTCACTCAACTCGAGATCCTCATCCACAGAAAAAGAAGAAGGACCCTCATCAAAGCACTCCTCAGAATAACCGCAAACCCCTGTGTGTCCCCCAAGCAAGAATAGCCCTGGCAATACTCTCCTCCTGATGCTGACGCCGAATAGCAGACCGACACTCATGATTACTCCGAGGAGCGAAAGTCCTGAGCAAACAAAGAGGTAAAGCAAGCAAACGAACCCAGCGGGAGAGATCACTAGGGGCATCAAACACCGCATCCAAGGCCCCTTTCAAAGCCCGAGCAAACCCAAGACGGCACTTAGGAGGAATAGATTTCACAGTGCGAAGGCCCAAAGACAGCAAACGATCCAACGAAGATATAGACCACTGAACGAGCTCCACACTATCATCAGAAGAAACCGAAGTAGAAGGAGCCAAAGGTCTCGGAATACCATGAATATGGAAGGTGTAAATGCCATCAACACACTCCGGATGCTCCACAATATCACCCCGATTATGCCGACATCTAGCACCAAGAGTATGGGTCATAAAACACACCCCACACAACCAAAACCCCATCCGTCTCAAAGAACTCTCGGCATTGGAATAAACAGTCAAACTATTAGAAAGAGTCTGCCGCGTGAGGTCCAACGCCCCGTCATGACAATGTCGGTCCTGCAAATGTTTCTTCCAAGCTGCCTTAGTAAGGCCCTTACCGAAACCATCCCGACACCCATGAAGACCCGAAAAAGGACAATGGTACCGTACAAGCTCGGGCATTAAAGGACAGAAACCCAACACCCTTCCTCGCGCAAGACGGTAAAGAACAGCCTAGGGCGACCAACACACCAACCACCCAAAAATGGCTGACAAAAGCCCTAGAAGAACCGCACTTTCCGAGCCCCAACAACCAACACCACTACACCCACACGCACCAAAGCCTAGGATGCAGCGGCTGATCACAACCGGGGAACCACCAGACCACCGCCACAAAAACAGAAAAACAACGAGAAACAAAACCCGAAACCGAAAACAGCGAGAAACAAAAAGGTAAAGAAAAAGGAAACACTCACCAGGCAGGGGCAGCGCCGTCGAACCACCACAGCAATGGCGGTGACTTGAGGTCGGAAAGCCAAAGGGTGGTGGCGCAGGACAAACAATGATCGCAGAAATGGCGACAATGCCGCCTGAGAAAACGAAAACGCTGCACCCGCAACTCAGAAAACCACCGTGAAACAACCACAACTCCTTCCCCTGACCGGCGACGTGAGGTCCAAATGGTCGACGTGGGGTGGATGGCGGCAGTCAACGGCGGAGGAGAGCACAACCGATGCCCTAGAGGAGAAAACCGAACACCTCCTGACGACACAAAAACCGCAATAACAACCCACCTGAACCCTAACGTGAACCCTAATGCCGACGTGAAGAAGGGCCGGCGTGGGGCGGCGATCTGGTGGTGAAGAAACGCGGCAGTGAAGCAGACGGTTGACGGCAGCGAGATCACCTGATGATCGCCTCTCCTCTCTCTCTCACTAACCTAATAATATTATTATTATTATTATTATTATTATTATTATTTTTATTTTTATTTTTATTATTATTATTATTATTATTATTATTATTATTATTATTATTATTATTATTATTATTATTATTATTATTATTATTATTATTATTATTATTATTATTATTATTATTATTATTATTATTATTATTATTATTATTATTATTATTATTATTATTATTATTATTATTATTATTATTATTATTGTCCGGGACACTCTTTTCGACATCTCCTATAGATCGGTATTCTCATGCGGGAAGGAGGTTGATATCGGTTTGGTTGATGGGCATGGTGGCTCTCTTCGTCCTGCGGATTTATTGCTTTATTCTTGGGACACGGGGCGTGATGTGTGCGTCGACCGACGGGTTCTTCACCTTTGACTCGATCGGGTTGATGATTTTTTTTTGGGCGGGTTGTCGCCGATGTCTTTGCTTTCGGCGAAAGTGTGCTAAGTATGGGGATTTGTGCGCGATAGCGGGTTATGACTTCCTTCCTTTCTCTTTCTCTTCACTTGGGGAGTTGGGTTCGGATGCTGTTGCCTTGCTCAAGCGGGTCCAGAAATTCTCGGTATCTCAGGATGCGGGGGCTCGGGTGGCCGCTTACATTTTTACTAGACTTAGCTTTGCCATTGCTAAGGGTGTGGGAGCCCAGATTGTCTCTCGGCTCCCCACCAATTTCATGTAAACTTCTATTTTTATTTTAATGAAAGCTGCGCGCATCTTATAATAAAAAAAAAAAAAAAAAATAATAATAATAATAATAATAATAATAAGATGTTTCCACTTAGTTTAATACTAATAATATTAAGACGGTTTCACTTAGCTTAATAATAATAATAATAAAGACGGTTCCACTTAGCTACCCAACACCAAACACCACCCACGACCCACCCAAGGCCACCCCACGACCCACCACGGCCCACCTTCACCACGGCCGCCAACCCGCCACCCACAACCCTAAACCTAAACACAAACCCCCTTAATCATTCCCTTTTAATTCAAACACAAATTAAACTAAAATCTAACTATAAATTAATCTAACCTACTAACTACAAATGAATCTAACAAACTAACTACAAATTAATCCAACTAACTACAAATTAATCTAACAAATTAAACTGAAATTAAACAAAAAAAACTAACCTAATTAAATAGGAGTGGTGGAGGCGGTGAGGACGGTGGCGACGGCTAGAATAGGTGGTGAAGGCGGCGGGAGTGGTGGTGTCGTCGTCATCGGGATCGCCTCTCCCTTTTTTTTCGAAATAAAGTAAAGCAGGAGAGAGGGGAAGAAGTAATGCGGGTGTCTATAAAGCAATTTAGCGACCGACGTCAGTCGCTAAATCTGATAGTCGGTCGCTAAATAAGATGCCTTTTTCAAAAAAAGCAGTCGCCAAACTAGCGACTGATTTCAGTCGCTAAATCTGATATCAGTCGCCAAATTGGCGACTACTCAGATCAGTCGGTAAAATTATGTCGCCTGTTTTAGTTTTTCATGTAGTGTTATACTGTTCAACTTCAGGTGAGCAAAAATCAAGTCGCAAATAAATTTGCCTTTCATAAAGACCGCTTTAAATTGAACAGTGGTTCATATACTCATAGACATGGACTTCTGACCACTTACACTTATACAATATGAATATATTGTACTGATTAGACGGTGTTAAATTATTACACACCTTTCAAACTTTGAATTTCAGGCCAAAGTTATAATATGGACATATCTTTCATCTTTGTAAAATAAATCTTTTGGAATTTCAAATCCAAATTTATATAATATGTTCTTTTTCAAAAAAAATTTCACCACATATATGAAACTACGTTCAAAATATGTAATTTTACAAGGCTGATAATATTCTTATATATACACCCCCACATAAGACCGTCAAATAAACATTAATATTTATAAACCACTATGTTGCTTACAACTTACAAGTTCACGATTAAATTAATTAACATGATATTTAATAAATTAAGTAATTAAGTAAATAATATAAATAGCCAAACTCATTAACAATGTGAACCAAACCCAATGATAAATTCTATAGCATACATAATACGAGTAATATATGTGAAGTTGTTAACCCATCAAACAATACTTTGTACATCATTAACAATGCAATTGACAAATATGTAAATATACGTGAACTAGTTAAATAATGTTGGGACGGAAGGCGGTGAATTGGGGAGAGCTTATAATGGGCTAAAATAGTTACGTACTCTTGCTCGCTTATCTAATTAAAAGCTAGATAGAAAATCAACAATGAATAGAGGGTTAGAGCGTTAGAGCGAATACCGGAAACATACCTTAATTAGCGAAATAAAATAATAAAATTTGATATGAACCTTCAGAATATCAGATCTAATTGATGGTGGGTAAAGACTAGAGACTCGTGCTGATAACGCGTTGTGAAAAGAGAATTGTAGAGAGAATATAAGGAGAGACAGAAATATATATTATTTCATTATGAGGGGTATATATACAAATACAATGAGAGTAGAGTTTCTATAAGATAATACATTCAAAGATTACTAAATTATCATTATCATACTGTATAATCTTAGAAGTAGTTAATTGCAATCGTAATTTTCCTAATTTATAGCTAATCAAGGAAAACTATGTTACGTAATCAAGTTAAGTGCTGTTTGACCATGTTTTACAAGCGCTTCTACAATTGAAAAAACAGAAGTTAGGCCAAACACTATAATTTAGGAGAGTTTAAATTATTTAAAAAAAAGTTAAAAACTGAAACACGCACGAAAATTGGCACCCAAAAGCAGATTCTACTTATGTTAATTCTATTAATTTTTTTGTTTAGGAGAATTTAAATGGTTCATCAATAAACGAAGCAAAAAAAGCGAGATAAAGATAGCTAGGCCAAACACATCAAAATTATAAGAAACTGTTTTTTTATAAAAGTTTGGCCAAACACTCCAATTTTTTTCAAGAAGCAACTGGTAAAGAAACTATTTCTAAAAAGTAAAAGTCATTTTAAAAAAGCATAGCCAAAAACCACCTTAATTAACTACCTTGGAAAAATTTTAATGATTTAAGCAACGTGTATTTTGCTTCTATTTCTATTAAATTACTCCGTATAAAATATAAAAGGGTTATTTAATGAGAATACTCTAAACTATTAAGGTGCTTTTCAAAATACTCCAAACTATATTTTAACTACTATTATATCCAACTATTATACCATTTCTCTTCTAATAGAATTGCCCCTATATTGACCTGTAACAACAGGTAATAGCAAACGCGGGACCCGCCTTCCAGTGGCGTTTCTCATGGGGGTGCAGGGGGTTCATCTGCACCCCCTTTTCCCAAAAATAATTACAATTTTGTTTAGTGTAGGAGCATATAAATTATGTGAGTCTAGTGGTTGTTAAGACTATTTTTTAATTAGAAGTCATGGGTTCAATTCTTGTATTGAACAATTTTTATCCAATACCATATCACCATACATTTTGTCCAACTAAACAAAATTTTATTCATAAAACTCGATATTTTCATTGTTAGAAAATTTTACGCACCCCCTTACATAAAATCTTAGAATTGCCTCTGCCGCCTTCCTTCAACTTCATCTTCCTGCTCCCTTGCAAAGTTAATGTGCAAGAAAAGAAAAAAAACAATTTATTTTCCCGCTCATTACAATGTTAATCTTCCCCCTCCTCCATTACAATGGTAATCCTTCTTCATTATCTCCCCTTCATTTTCGCCATTTATGTAATTAAAATCATTTAAAACAACAATTTTAAAAACAAGCTTTAAAAATAAGTACAATGATCTTTGTTAAATAAATGAAAGTATAAGATAAAATTTACATCCTCAAAAGTAGATAGATATAATCCAATACTTTTCCATTCCATTCGTCTCTTTTAGATTATCCTTCCAATAACATTCTTGAATTATTAGAATCTTCTGATTGTGTTAGAGTATGGACTTTAACCAATTATGCTAACAAAATTAATACAATTAGATAATTACCAAACAATTGTGTTCCACTAGTGCTGCTTTGGAAGTACTGGAAACGATAAGAAGATTAGAAAAAAAAAAAATGACTGCAATTTGAACAAGGTAACATGCTTAGCAGTAGATCTCTAACATTGTTTTAGAATTCATTATAACTAGTTTTAAACCCGTGCAAAATTGCACGGGTATGTATTTGAGCCAGAATGAATTTTTTTAATGTATATTTGTTTTTGCATTTCTATTGTACCTATCTAAATGGTCTAAATCAATGATGTACATAATTAATGTTTAAATTTGTTAAAAACATGTGTTCACATGCACTGGTTTATAAGGAAATAACGTAATCTACTCTTGTAAATAAAAAATGCATACATACAAAACTTTACATTCGGATAAAAGAAATATAATCTAATAATCAACTTTAACATATGCAAGTTATTCTAAAAATTGAAAAATTTCATGATACACTACATTAGTAGTCGTAGTAGAAGTACGCATATCTGAGTTAAAAATTAAAATTTTCAAGCCTTCTTTTCAGGTGATCCTGGAAAGTGCGACATAAAGCTGGCCATGACTAAACACTGGTCTTGGAAGATAGATCTTGACTGAGATAAAGGCGGCCTTGACTCTTGTTTATCGTCATTGCAAAACAAACAAGCGATGGAGAATTGTCTTTCATCAAACGTCGGAAATCTACCGGTATCCGATGGAGTAAGTGTTAGTCGAGCAATATGCACTCTATCACCTTTATGACTACCAGTTAAGACAGTACATCTTATCACGCGTGCCCCCAGATCAGTCACAATTAGTCTCGTGCCGTTACACAACCCACGTGATTGATCAATGTTTCGCAGAAGCATCACCATAGTATCGACCTTCAACTTCAACTGGTGATTCGGGAGTCCGGCACATTTAATACTGTTGAGGAATTCAATAGAGTGAATGTCATCGTCACCTGTACCTCTGTCATCACTACACACCTCATCGGAGCTTAAATAAATTCTCTCATCCTTTTTAATAAGCGACAAAACATATTCATTTACTGATTCAACAATCTCGTGAGTAGGGGCCAGGATTGCCCTTTGTTGGAGATATTCCGGATTCCACAATTGTGCTAGCAGATCCGGATAAGTGACATCTACTAATGTCTTAATAGGATTCGTCACATCCTGAATTAGTAAGTCGGCTGGTAATTCTAGATCAACTTCTGCATCACTTTCATTGCCTGCTATACCATTTCCAATCTCCAAGAGCCATTCGGAGAATTTTCGTAACTCCTCAACATTGTCAGTTGAACTACCAACTTGCAATCGCATATTTTTGGTCAATCTAAGTACCTATAAGTGGTATACGTTTTAAATTATATAAATACAGTACGACAAAAATAATTTAACTAAGACTCACATAAAACGGTAATATTGATATTTAAAGAAAGAAATATATATACCTTGCAGAAAGACCATAAATACGATGAACACAGGGATGCAGCCACAACATCTGCTCTACTTCCTTTTGAAACAACCGGTAATGTCTGTCTAAAATCACCCCCGGATACCACAACTTTCCTACCAAACGGCACTTCAGCATTTCCCACGTCCAAAACACGCATTACATCTTTTAAACTTTTATCAAGGGCCTCAAAGCAATGCTTATGAGTCATCGGTGCTTCGTCCCATATTATGAGTTTAGCACGTATCAAAAGTTCAGCTAAATCACTGTCGGGCTTAATTCGGGAGCATATGGAATCCTCCGTTACATTAATGGAAATTCCAAACGTGGAATGAGCTGTTACACCACCTGGTATCAATGTTGCTGCAATTCCACTTGACGCAACAGCCACAACAATATCGCCCTTACTCCTGAAACAAGCACACAAAGCTCTCCAAAGGAAAGTTTTCCCAGTTCCACCATATCCATAAACGAAGAACACCCCTCCTTTGTTATTTAAAGCAGCTTCCATCACTTCATTAAACACCAACCTCTGCTCGTCAGTCATTGAAGATAACTGAATCTCATGTTCTTCACTCAAGGACTGTCTATCGTACGACAACGCATCCATGACTAAACTATTTCGATGATGTGTCGTTGCAGACATGTCTGGGAACGACATTCCCTCAAATCGACGAAGTGAACTACCATTTATTTGAAGAGAATTTTCAATATCAATAAGTGCATAATTTTGCAACTCTTCATCGGTAAGCTGTAAATCTGTGGTTAAAAAAGTTGCAATATTATCTATGTGATTTTATATACTACAGCAATCAATTCATAGAATATATGAAGGTAAGAATGCGAAATATGAAGAATTGTTTTAAAGTTGTTCTAATTAAAATAGCGGTAAATGTTTACTATTAAATGAAGACACACCTTGATTGTTAAGAATAGTGCGTTGCCTATGAAGGATGTCGTCCAATAGCAGTTGCCAAGTTTCGTCCCAGACTCTGCTCGGCATAGACAAAGTGCCACAAAATAATAACGTCGCGAACAAATTTCTCAAGTAGAAGCGGACCCCAATCACCGCTTCGTTGATAGTCGCAAATATCTTGTCGATCATCACCAATTAATCCCAATGCATAACATGCTTCTCTAAATGTCGGATGAACAAAATGATTCACAGTCCTAATATCCTCAAAACATTTTGGTCCCTTAACGTGATTCAACATTAATCTCATGAAATACAATTCACCACATTGCGGGGGAACGTGAACCAACCTACCAATTGTAAATCCTTTTTTTCCTAAGGCTCCATTGACGAAGTTTATTTTTCCAAACAAACTTGGTTGGAAATTCACAGTACAATAATTCTTTAGCAACCTACATCTCTTCTACTGTCGAATTATTACAGCCCATCCAATTAAGAAATTGTGACACCCCGAGCGAAGTATTTTCTACGACCTCATCAACCCAATCATCATCGTGGAAGACAATAGGTTGCTCATCCGGAAGATGGTATTGTAGCCTTTCAACAGCAGGAGTTCTGTAGTGGATATCAAACCCAAAAATTCTCCAAGCGGCTTCACATGCAGAGAGATATCGACAATCGTAAAACCTGTTAATCTCATCAAATCGACCAGGGTCCTCCTCATTACGTCGTGTGTAAGACGACTGCATGGTAACTCGATCAGAGCCCTTGTTAATGTACTTAAATAGGTACTTTATGGATCTAGATTGATTACACCATTCGACATTGATATGAGCCCGATATTTAAACAACAACTGAGAGTTATATGGAATGACAAAATCATTTCCCAGGGGCACATCATCTTTAATCACCGTAACTCCTTTCTTGCTTCTCTTGTATATAGGGTACCCATCACCGTCAACCGTTGTTCTCTCAGTGCACGGCTTTGGGTAATATTTTGAGCACTTGCCTCCGACCATACACGGACATGAGGGCTTTGCTTTACCACACGGTCCATGAACCATATACTCGCAAACAACACTATGTAAGACGGGATCTGTAGTCGGATCAGGAATCTCCGCGGAAATGATTTTGTCGACATCTGCGGCTGTAGGAAATTTGTCCTCCCGATGTCGGAACAATACTATATGGGCATGAGGGAGTCCACGTTTTTGAAATTTAATAGTATACACGACTGCAAAAAAGACGTTCATAAATGTCATTAGATTTTTCTACAGTAATGCTATGTCAGAAACGATATATTAAATTAAAAGATTAGCAATTGGTAGTACCTCCTCGCGCTCTTCCAAAAATATGTCGATCCTTTAAGTCCCTAATCAACTCATCGAGCTTCATTTTAAAGACGCGACAGACAATATCTGGACGATCCTCGGGTCGCAAGCCTCTTTTAGAAACAAATCGTACTATTTCCGGCCACTTTGGATTATAGGTGAAAGTGATGAATAAATCTGGATAACCAAACCACTTACAAATAGTCATGGTATCGAGGAAATTTGCTTTTTTCCAGTTGTCACCTCCGGGGAAAGAAGAAGGCACGATAAACCGAGTACCCGCCAAAGATGGCTCAACATCTCCTCTTCTAACAACATTTGAGAGGTTCTTATAATTATCAACTCGAAGTCGATCTTGGTTAAAACGAATGAAATTGAGCCTATGCGATTCGACCAGCATATAACAATCAAAAAAAAATTGGTGGAATGCCTTACCAGATAATAAGATTATTGGAAATTCAACATCTGGTGGTCTCTCTATAAGATGATAAGCAAACCACTCCCTACACGTTGTTTCTTCACGTGGTTGGTCACTCGTGCTAACACCAATAGAAGAAGCACTATGTAGGATACCTGGACTATACCCATCTTCTCCGGATGGAATTAACAAAGGATATTGTAAGGGGGTGTATAAAGGGTGCAACTCAAATATCCGCTGTAAACCACCGCACGACCTTCCCACAATAATATCTCGCTTCTCCATATGTGGACCAATATCCCCCTCAATTAAAGCCGCTACCTCTGAAACTGTTGGAAGATTGTAAGTTCTTCCATCACTTGATCTCCTTGAAATAAGTTTGATACTCACTTCACTGTCTGTATTTACAGCCAGTCTATCCCTAACCTTCCTAAATGTCTTTGCAATTGTACTGTGAGAGTCAATCATATTTTCCAACAATCGTATTAAGTCGTCATTGAACCTTAATGGATCCCCTGGACTACAATTAAAAATAAAATTATTGCCTAATACGAAAACAAATATTATACTCTATAAAAAAAATTTTATTACGGAAAGGAAATATATTTACCTAATGGCATTTTTTCGATTTTGAACTTCCTCTTCCATGTCATATATGTAAAGTTGACAGAACTTTGGCCTTGCATCTCCGGTCGGTACCAAAGTCCCTATCCGATGACAATTTTGACCTCCCATCCTAAAGGTGAACGGTCCTTTACCTTGATTGATGGAATGATCGATTTTACCGCCCATAGAAGTGAATGAGATTATCGAGTTATAAGCTCTAATGTTTTCTCTATAATGGTTGCTAAATCGATGCTGACCGGACAACAATGACTTTATAAGTTCAGGCGACTGCTGTAGAAATGCGAGTTCAACTTTTCCATCAGAACAACAAAATGAGAACTTAGGACGTCTTGTACCACGTCTTTTATCTTTTCTCTCATCAAACCACATCAACGTGTGACATTTCTCGCACTCATATTTTGCATCACCACAGTCCCAATAGCCTTCCCATGCTAAACAATTTTCAAAACAAAATTCATAAATTAAGATATAAAAATTAGACTACAACAACTAAAGCATGTTGCAATTCAAATTAAAAAATAAAAAGTCATGATTGAACTAACCATCATTATTTAACGGCACAGAAGTATTTTGCTGAGTTCTCGAAGATTCTCCATGTGAATAAGATGCATTAAAAACACAACTATCGGATGATTGTTCAATTCGGTTTACAGACGGAATCACTTCACTGAAAGCTTCACCATATTCAACACATAGTTCTCTCACTAAGCACTCAACAACATCGGTCGGACTACATATAAGTTTTACACAACGTTTTTAATAAAAATTAAGAATGTCACAAATATTAATACGTGTTAAATGTAAAAAATTAAATATAGATATATACCTGTGACGTTGGAGGTTACTGGTGTAAAATTGACCGTTTTTTGAGAAACGTCACTATGAACATTAGCAGCACGTTTCTTAGAGAATCGCGACTGTCTTTTTTCTCTTGCCGTTCTCGCTCGTAACTGATTAGGCGTTAGAATAATAGTGTTGGCATATGATGGAGTAGGATCATTAGAAACGTTACTTGGCGGGGTTCTTATCGCTAACTGTTCACTTACGATTGTTCTTCTGCTTCGATGACATGGGGTATGAGAAACTGAAATGTTTACAATTGGTACTGCCGTATTATAAATTTGTGAAAACAACAAATGAAAAAGGATAAAAATTAAAATTCAAAAACTTGAATATATGTATTGAAATATTAACAATTACAAATAAAGAAGTACCGTTCGTAATGTCACATAGCGGTACTCGAGGATTTGACATTGATTGTGGCGTATTGTCCGTAATCATCAAGTTTCTTTGTGCTGTCTGAACTCCTATATTGGTAAAGCATAACGGCAAAGACAAATTATGTCAAACGTTATATTATTATGTACATTTTCACAGCGTAAACTACGTGGACCGTATATAAACACATCCCGAACAAAAATAAAAACACACACAATATCAAACATGGGCTGACAGAAATAGTATTTTGGGCTCAACCTTTCTACGATTCACATCCAAACCAATTTCAAGCCCAATTTCAAGAATACCCTAAATTGGGCTCACCAGTTCTTTCATTCCCGTCCAGCCCAAGTAAGTAAAAACCCTTAAAACTAACCTATTATATAGTCATTTGAGCTCAACATTTCTACAATTCCCGTCCACTACATTTTAAAGCCCAATTTGAAGAAAACCCTAATTATTACCCACATTATATAAACCCATCCCCCCATCAACCCTAACATTTCCGTCTCCCCTTTATCATTACATGCCTCCGCCTATCTCTCACTTCTTCTCTCTTTACTTCACTCTCTGATTACATCTTCCATACTACCATCCCCCATGAAACCCTAACTTTTATCATTAAAGATTGCTTACTACCATCCCCTCCGTCGTCCTCCCTAATTCCGATTCCCAACCCTTGATCCTCCTACATCTTCTTATCGCCTTTATGGATGGTCGAAATCTTGTTCTTAGGAGCGTTTTTTCAAGATGTACTAATGGTAAGTTCACTTTTACTGTATGCTTTGTTATTTCCGCCGTTTTGTAAATTAATTTCAAATTTTCTTCGATTTTTTTTAAATGGTTGTTTATTTTCTTAGATCTATCAATTTTCTGAGTTATTGCTAATTAAAAAATCGACATAGAAATTTTTTTTAAAGATCAATTTCAGTGCTTACTTTTTTACAATGAGTTTTTATTAGATCTATGAGTTTATTTGATACACATGCTGTTAACAATTTTAAATCATTTTTTCTCAATATTTATTGCATTTTTTTCGTAATATAGCAGATCTGTTAAATACGGATCTAATTAATGCAAAATAAGCTCCGCGTTTTGTTTTTGTTAATTTTTATTGCGCTTAATGAAGATGTTCAATACATGTCGCTTTTGATTAAATATTAATTGGTTTCCTGACATCTTTTCCTCGCATGCAGATTCATATTCATGAAGAAGGTGAAGGCTTCCAACTTTGGTTTTATTCAGATTCATATTAAAGATGATCTATTGATGGTGAGTTCCTTATTCATCTTTATTTTTATGTATTTTTCGCCTTCTAAATTAATTTTTTCACATGAATTTCGATATATTATAAAATGATTTGTTGATGGTGAGTTCCTTGATTGCGTTTTTTGACACTTTTTTTTAGATCTATGAGTATAATGAGTTAGAAATGCTAGTAACAAAATTTTTTTAAGATGAATTCAATCTGTTTTAAAAGAGATGTTAAATTTTTTTAATGGAGTTGTTATGTTAGTCTTGATTATTTATCACTGTTATTGAAAATAATGTTTAAAAATCTGAAAATCTGACTATAGGATCTGTTGTCATTCAAGATTGCTGCGTTTTTGTTGTTGTGACAATTAAAAACCCTAGATTCATTAATTAAAATTACTTGTGTAGAACCTTACCTAAAATTGGATTCAACCCAACAAAAAATGGGATTACCCGACCCAACCCAACACGGGTTTTTAACCCGACCCAACCCAACACGGGTTTTAACCCGACCCAACCCAACACGGGTTTTAACCCGACCAAACCAACACGGGTTTTAACCCGACCCAAACCAACACGGGTTTTAACCCGACCCAATTACAACTCAACCCGGATTGACCCAATTACAACTCCACCCGGACTGACCCAATTACAACTCAACCCGGACTGACCCAATTACCCAATTACCCAATTACCCAATTACCCAATTACCCAATTACATGGACTGACCCAATTACATGGACTGGCCCAATTACAACCCAACCTGGACTGACCAAATTACAACCCAACCTGGACTGACCTAACCCAACCCAACCCAACCTGGACTGACCCAACCCAACCCAACCCAACCTGGACTGACCCAACCTTACCCAACCCAACTTGGACTGACCTAACCCAACCCAACCCAACTTGGACTGACCTAACCCAACCCAACCCAACCTAGACTGACCTACCCAACCCAACCCAACTTAGACTGACCTAACCCAACCCAACTGTTGGACCTAACCCAAACCAACCTAACTGTTTGACATACCCCAACCCAACCAACCCAACTGTTGTTTTTCACACTCAGGTTTCAATATGTTACATTTCTAAACTCATTTTGATTTCACAGTTGTCAGATGTGTTGTATAATATACAAATCATACTAATTGTTCTACACTTGTTTGCAGAACATTTATTGCAGATCGTTTATCGACATGTGAAAAGTTAAGTACGTTTACTGATTCTCTTTTGTAATATACATTTCAATTTCATATTTCCCCTTTTGGGAAGATAATTTACTAACATTTCTTATGTTGCTCCTTGTAGAAACATTCTGAAGGGAAGGTTTCAAAAATATAAGTTAAGTGTTATTCAATCATTGTTTCTTTAAAAAAGTTTCCTTTTAAGTTATCAACTTATACTAATGAAAATATGTTACTAAAATGCAGGTTCATTCGAAGCATGCATATTGTTCCTGAAAGATGGAAGAAGTTAAGTAACCAATAACATTCGAAGCATGCATATTGATCGTGAAAGATGGAAAAAGTTAAGTAAGCAATAACACAATGTAACAGTTTTTAATTTATAGAAATAAATTAAGAAACTTACTGTTTTCATTGTTCATTCCTTGCTGCCGTCTCTTTTTTTTGGCTTGTACTTGAATTCCCCTTTTCCCTGTGGATAATCGTGAAAGATGGAAAAAGTTAAGTAAGCAATAACACAATGTAACAGTTTTTAATTTATAGAAATAAATTAAGAAACTTACTGTTTTCATTGTTCATTCCTTGCTGCCGTCTCTTTTTTTTGGCTTGTACTTGAATTCCCCTTTTCCCTGTTTAATCCACCTCTGTTTTGATGCTTCTCAAGATGATGCAAAATATGTGCAAAATTTGACAGTTTCTAGTTGCTTATCTTTTTAATTGATCTTAAAAAAACTGGTAAACTAAAATGTGTTTGATTGATTTGTATTCTATAAATGCATTTTGTGGCCATTTTTTCACCTGTATGCATGAATACTTTTAGTTCACTCAACTATTGCCCACTAACTTACATAACTACTTTGTTTAGTTGACTCAAATATTGGCCACTAACTTATAAACTGCAAGTAGTGCATCATGGATAGTTGACCATAACTGTTTAAACCGTCAGTTAAGCTGAAAAAAATTCGGCTTTGATTTTTCAGACGTTTTTGCTTACACATTCCGTGACTATGCTACAATAACATTTTCAGAACTTCTTTTAAATTTCTGCCCTTCCATTCATCCGTTTTTTTCCATGTTTTTCAATATAAGTCAAATACTCGTACAACATTTTTTGTTTGCTCATTGGTAGGATACGAATGTACTCTATTATTGTTGGCTGTAAAAACCGTGTTGCTTTGGTAATTACTCACTTATTAATGACTAATGACATGTATCGTAAACTGGAAATGAAAGAATTAAATTTCATAATGATGACGAAAGTTCATTAATTCTTCGGGAAATTGAAATACAATAGTAAAAAACGTAGAACATAAATAAGGTTCGCCGATGTTGCTAGCTTATCCAATATGATGCATCTTTGTTATCCACTTGCTTCTTTAAAACTGCGGCTAATCTTTGCTTTCCTTTAAGCTCCATGTTTAAAGTGTTGTGGCATCCGTTTCTCCTTTAGCTTCTTGATTGTCTGCATAATAAACTTGCTACAAATATATATTAAATATGACAACCTAAATTGTTCGATTACAACTTAAAATAATCTTGGTCCAAAATAGAACAGAAAACAACAGTCCAAAAACAAAAACACAAATGTCCTTTAACAACGTTCACAAATTGCTTAATAGCTGAAATGTTTTTTAGAACTCCATAAGCTGCTTTCCCATCTTAATTTCCTTCAGTTTTGTGGCAGATGATTTGTCGGATGCTTCAGTCGTCTCCACGACACCTTTCTGTGGTGTGATCTCTTGGGAATTCAGCACAGGTTCGGACTCAATTATCTCTCTCATTTGCTCCTAACAAAAAGTAATTGTTACTGAAAAAGCCATTAGTATCAAAAAAATTAGTTCAAGTTAAAATTCAATTCACCATCATTGAATCTGATCTCGAAGTGTCCCTTGTCGAAGTTGAAATTGCTTGTTCCTAAAGGAGAGGACAATATTTATTAGTAAAACGAAACATACAAATATAATGTGTGTATATGTTAGTCATTAATTGATCTCATATCTTTCTTGCATTATTCATAGCATCCCACTTAGCAATTGTTCTTGGGTCATCACATAAACTGATCACCCCAAATGACTTTGATTTTTGCTCAATGTTATATAAAGGGTGCTGATTTTTCCGCGGGAGAAATAGCCTAAGCAACGGGATTTGTTGTTATTAGGACTATCATATCCCTATAATTTATCAAAGCCTATTCCTGCAGGTAGGCTGGCATTAGGTAGGGGTCCACCTATTTTTATTTTTGCCTAAATTTTACCGTGTTTTTTTTGTCTTGACTCGACTTTCTTCGGCCAAAGGAATACATGAAGCAATATTTAGAGGTGGCAATCGGATCCGCCAGATCGGGTTTGGGTCGGGGTAAATTGGGTCGGGTTATATCAGTTTCGGGTCATATAATCTCGGTATATCATAGGTTTAAGACCGACCTGTGCATTTTTTTGCACGGGAGTAAAAATAGTGTGTATTTATTATTTGACATCACTTAGAAAACTAGGCCGCGGGAATTAATAATGGTATGGCCAGGATACCCTTTCTCTTCCATTTGCAAGGACGCTGTCAGGCCTGTACGCTGACATATTTCTTTTTTTTCATTTCCTTGAATATCCCAGTTAATAGACTATACCTCATATACAACCAATGTTAGTTTAGTCTTTTTCCCTAATTGTTTAAACTAAATCATAAAATCAAATGAAAATTGAACGTAGTTAAAAAAATTTCTTCTCTGATTATCTTATTGCTATCATTGTACTCTGAGGAGTTTGATTGTTATTCAAACTGACGAAAGATGATTTTATATCCTTCTCGCGTTACTATCAAAACCCGACAAAATAACCCGTAAAAACTCATTTAATCGATCGAGTGCCCCTTACTCGATCGAGTATTCGAGTGTCACACATACTCGATCGAGTACCCATCAGACATACTACTATTTCGTATAAAAACATACTTACTCGACAGAGTAAGCCCCACTCGATAGAGTACCCATAGACATAGAAAACCGTAGTATTACAAAATATATAATATTGATTTTATTTATGACAAGTGGAACAAATTGAATGAAAATGGTCAAATTACTTATCAAGTTCACTCTTAAAATAGAAAGGACAACAAATGACTAAGACATCCCAAAATGGAAAAGGACAACAAATGACCGGGACAGAGAGAGTAGAAATCAGTCGATCTAATAACGTAGGGAAAAATAAAGTATTTAAGAAAAAGTGGAAAAAGTAAGGGTAAAGAGGAAAAAAATAGGTGGGGTATGTAACTGTGGATTTTGTTCCGGGTGTAATTCCAGAGCAGTGTTGTTTACCACGCAAGCTTGGTGAATGGATGTCTTTCCTTGCTTTGACTCTTCCTCTCGGTCTCTCCTGAAACGATGAACAAACTGAGGGCTCGGCTTTGCACCGAGCGTACTCACTCCGACGCTCAAGTCAGTGAACTTAAAGGGATTAAGTTGTGTGTTACTTGACAAAGTATATTGTAGAGAGATAAGGGAGTTTATACCAGATGAATAGTGAGTTTTAGGTTAGATTGTGGATCATTTCCTCAATGAGGGTTGAGGAGTATTTATAGACTTTCACCTTTTGTCACGTAGTGGCCAAGTGGGCCAAGTGGCGTAGCAGGTGGAAAGTCTGTTCTACCCTCGGCCGAGGGACCCATGGCAGGCCGACGGGCCCTGTTGACTCCATGCCGAGGGGTCTTGGATATGAGTACGCGGATATGTCTCCCGGCTGGCGGTTACCTAGCCGAGACCCAAAGTGACCGGCCGACAGGCTGCGTCGGTTAGGCGGTCTAACATGTTGACTTGCTGTCTCTTGATCTTTGACCTTGCTCAATATGTTGACTCGGTCAACGGGTGCAGAATATGCCCCATCAGATTTAATTGTGGGTTGGTAGGTGAGGTATATAATATTTTGTGTAAATATCAAATGTGTATAACATGACAATGTTGTGGGCCAAAAAGAAATGTTACCTTTGGCGTGGTAATCGGATTCGTCCGTTTATAGTAAGTGTTACCTTTGGTCTGTTACGGAGGGAGTATATAATTATCCAATAACTATTATGGTTATGTTACATCTAATGTATGTTAAAAAGAATTTTATATTTTACAATTCACGTAATATTTATAATTTTCCGAATATTTAGTTTTACTCCCGTGCAAATAAATACACACTAGTTTTCTAAGTGACGTCAAGTAATAAATACACACTATTTTTACTCCCGTGCAAAAAAAATGCACAGGTCGGTCTTAAACCTATGATATACCGAGATTATATGACCCAAAACTGATATAACCCGACCCAATTTACCCCGACCTGACGGATCCGATTGCCACCTCTAAATATTGCTTCATGTATTCCTTTGGCCGAAGAAAGTCGACTCAAGACAAAAAAAAACACGGCAAAATTTAGGCAAAAATAAAAGTAGGTGGACCCCTACCTGATGTCAGCCTACCTGCAGGAATAGGCTTTGATAAATTATAGGGATATGTTAGTCCTAATAACAACAAATCCCGTTGCTTAGGCTATTTCTCCCGCGGAAAAATCAGCACCCTATATAAATCAGTCACTCTTATTTTTGCCACAAATGTCCTGTCAAGTAGAGGCCTGAAATCTGGGAGAGGGACGACACTATACATCTGAAACGATATTTAAACGTTAATCAGTAACATTATACGTTGGTTAGATATTATTGCAAATTGTATGTAAATGAGTTTTAGATTACCTCATCTTCGTCAAGGATGGCTTGTGCTGTTTTCCCAAGCAAATCAACCATTACATCATCCCAAATAATGAACTCAACCGAATCTGGATCTTCATATGTCACAATAAACTTAACTTGAAACCTTGGTATTGGTGATGTCACCCCCACACCCTTCATTGTGCAATTATTGTTAATTTTTTCCTTGTCACAATACCACAACCCATCTTTTCCTTGCTTCACTTTTGATCTGCATTCTTTGCAAGAGTAGTAGTACCAACTATTACCAGATGTATCTAACTCAATAATCTTGGCCATTGTGACATATGCCCCTCCTTTGGTTAAATTTGGTATCTCTGATAGTGTTTTGATGTTTGCACTTGCGAGGATTGGAGGATGGTACCCAGCAGTTTCTGGAGCCCCAAAGACGGGTTCATCATCATCTGGAAAACTGGTAAGAAAAATGGCTTAATTAATTTAAGCTGAAATGGGAGTGTTAAAAAAATTTTGAACTCAAAATGTTTGTGGACTCTTTTTGGACTGTTTATTTCTATTATTTTTTTTTACGGTTATCGACTGCTTCATTTTGTGGACGATTTCTGGAGTTTTCATGTTGTGCGTTTTCTGGTCAATAACAATTACTGCACTTACTATTGCCCTAAAGGCAATAATATCACATAAAACGAATTTAGATGTCATACCTATTGTTGAACACTTTCACCTCTTTCATATCTGGATTAACCAATATCTTTGTTGCACCCCATGTTGATGTTATGCTAACTTCCCCTGCATAGTAGAAAATAATGAGACAATTTTTTTCCAACATTTTTTTCTTAAATTTTGTAAGTAATCAAAGTGTTTGTAATGCTGAAAAAGGTATTTGAATGACCAGAATTTTATACCTTCATAAACAGAACGTTTTACGAATAGCATAACCAACGTTGGCTTTGGTTTGTTAATGAACTCTTGCTCGATTTAAATTTCTTTGAACGTAGTCCCCAAACAATGAGCAAAGACAAGTTTTGGTTCTTGAAAAAACGGTTTGTAATGATTATTTTGTTATGGTGTTAAGTTTGGCATATTGTTTATAGAATATAGTCAACTTACAGATTATTGCCCAAAACAATAGTCCTCCTTCTCTTGCCATTGCTGTCTCTTATTGGATAAACGTGCTCCAACCTTCCAATTACATCTGACACAGAATTTTTCACTTGTTAGTTAACATTTATGGTGCATATATGAAAAATAAATTGTAGGCCATTGTTGCTTACCAATATAAAGTCTATTCGGCATTGCTCCAAAGACCACCTCATTGAAAGTGTAGAAAGCATGGGCAGAAAGTGGAATATCTACATTCGAACCAAATCTTGCACGGGTGAATTGTTGCCATGTCAAGTCCCACTCGGTTTGATGATACACTGAACCTTCTGATTTTGTATGTGCTCCCTTCATTAAGGTGCTCTAAGAAAAGGCGAGTCAGCCTCTGGTTGATTGATGCCTGAATTGTGTCTCCCTGCATTTATTCATATTAGTTAATAACTTGTCACAATAAATTGAAAATCGCCACAGGAAAAGGGGAAAAGGGAGACTTACATTTTCATCAATTAGGATGAGTTCTACACCTTTCACTTCCTTGGGATTTGTCTCCGACTTTCTGTACCACAATCTCATAATCCGAACAATTAATTGCTCCGACCTTGCTGTTTATTTGGTGATGCTCGAAATTGGAATACTCTGGATGTGTGCCATAATCTCAAGTTTTTATTGTCTTTGCAATATTGAGTTTTTGTGACAATCTCAATGTTTGCAATCCTATATATACGAAAATATAACCTCTTGTAAACCCTAAATCCCTCACTACTTCCATTACCCCTTAACCCCACTTCTTTGAAATCGTCTAGAATCACGCCATTCCATATTTAACTGCATATGCCCTAATTTCAGAATATGCTGATTATTTTAATTTAATGCAGTTTCGGATTTCATGGTTGGACGGTCCAAGTGTATTTATTATGATGATAATAACGTTGCCTATCATTCGTACTTGTAGAAGTAGAAATTACTCGGTAGTCTATCATTGTCATCTTCCGAAATCGGAGTGCGAGGCTGATAGTTAAATTGCCAGAATTTTTGCTCCAAGTACATAATCCTCGGTGATGAACGGCTTTCTATACAGACCTGAGAGGATTACTTTTTTAAAAAAACAACATATTTTAAAGTGTTTCGACTTATCGTTTCGTGTTTTTATTATTTACAAAATATTTGTTATAACAATTGTGAATTATTTAAAAAAAATTATTAAAAAAATTTTATTATAATTTTTTAATCACTTGTAATTTAAATGAAAATTTATTGCTTTATTTTGTAGAGTAAAAAAAAATTAAAAATAGCTTTCACTGCTTGCTGAAGTCTATTTTAACTCGGTTTGCTATCATTGTCACCTACCAATTTCGGTGTGCGCGGCAGGTAGTTCAAATGCCGAGTTTTATATTCCAAGTACATTTCTCATCATTATTGATATTTTGAAAAAAATTCTCGTACACTGTATTTTTAAAAAATTATGTTTTCATTAAATTTACTGCGCAAGGTAAAATTATTCATAACAAAAATACTTGTTATTCATTTTGTTATTCATTCTCGATGTATTTTCGATCCGTATATAAGTGTAATTCTTTCCTGAACTTGTGTAATTTTATTGTGTAATTTTGGTTTAGTAATTATGTAATTCAATTACGGTAACTCGCTTTTGTAATTAATTCTGCGTAAATATTATTCATTTTCTTAACACGGAATGTATAAAATTTTATCATAATATTAATTTGGAGAAGTATTCCGTAAGATGACTTTATATAATTTGTTGCGAGACGGATTTAAGCGCATGCTTTGAAAGACGGATATCTTAGTAATTAAATACGTTGCACACACATGGGTCCCACCATAATCTGGATTTTCGAAAAAAAAAATGTATTAATGACGTGGCGCGCTCTCTGATGAGTATTGTCTTCTGAATCTTATCTATATTAATACAAAAGACAATACTCATTCCTCAGCGCGCCACGTCATTAATGCAACCCCCTTTTTTTTTTGGAAATTCATGTTATGGTGGGACCCGTTAGTGTGCAATGTATTTATATCTTCAGAATTCCGTCTTTTCAAACATGCGATAAATTCCGTCTTAGAACATATTCGATGAAATAATATTATGAAAAAATTCTATGAATCAATATTATGAAATAATTTTATACATTCCGAATAAATGAAATTAATAACATATAAGTAGAATGAATTACAAATCGAAATAAATGAAATTGAATTTCATAATTTTTTAAAAAAAATTAAATAATAATAAAATTACATAATTACGAGAAGGAATTACATTTAATTACGGGATAGAACATAAAATGCGAATGAATTACATACATAATTTTTTAAAACTACATGGTACCATAATTTTTGTTTAAAAAATAAATCATGACGGAGTATTTACTTGGAGTATAAAACTCGGCAACTTAACTAATGTAGTATATCATGAAATTTTTCAATTTTTAGAATAACTTGCATATGTTAAAGTTGATTATTAGATTATATTTCTTTTATCCGGATGTAAAATTTTTTATGTATGCAATTTTTATTTACAAGAGTAGATTACGTTATTTTCTCATAAACCAGTGCATGTGAACACGTGTTTGTAACAAATTTAAATATTAATTATGTAGATCGTTGATTTAGACCAACTAGATAATTATAATAGAAATGCAAAAAAAATATATATATACATCCAAAAACATTAATATCGGCCCAAATACATACCCGTGCAATTTTGCACGGGTTTAAAACTAGTTTATATAGATAAGATCATTGTGTTCATATTTCAGAAATCTACATAGTATAAAAGTCAAGTATTTTATTGGCTTCTGATTGACGGTTGAGTTTTTACATGTGGGTCCCCCCATATTTTTTATTCTATTTAATTACCATTTTTCCTTAACTCAATTCATATTCTTATCTCCTATTACTATTTTAATTATTTATGTTAAAACATAAGTTAAAATGTCACATTTTACATACATTCAACGGGTCTAACATGTCAATTACCTTTAATATTAATTGTAATAAAATACGGTTGTATATATTTGATATTCAAATCTAATATTTATCAAATATTCAATATTCGAATTGTCACAGTATTGAACAAGTAATCACGCTCAATTATATGTTCATGTATCTAATAATAGCGCTTACTATTACGACGCGTGCATTTTTTGCACGGGTATAAATCTAGTAGTGAGATGAAGATTTTCATTTGTGTTTCTCATGTGCAGCCGTGAGGGACTCCATAACTACTCAATAATCAGATTTTGTAATTGAAATACAGGGTGAAAATGGGTAGAGTAGATTTACCATTTTTATTGTATGATACTATGATCACAAATGGCGTTTTGGAGGAGGGTAATTGCGTTTGTGGAAAGTAGTCGAGCTTTTTTAAAAGGAAAAAAAAAAAATACCAGTTCAAGAGGTAGCCCTTCCACCCGTTCTAGGGGAAGGAAAGAGGTGTAATAATTGAGTATATTTGTAGTTAAATTACAGTTTGAAGTATTTTGAGAAGCACTCCAATAGTTTGGAGTATTGCCATTAAATAACCCAATATAAAATGGAATATTCTATTAAATATACCATATCTTGGGTTTTTTTTCTTTTCTCATATCTAGATAGTTTTTTTGTTTTGTTTTTTTTGTCCATCCCCCTACTACTAAGAGAATAAAAATTCTCTTAGTTTTCCCTCCAAAATGCATTTGCCTTATTAAAGGAAACAAGTAAAACTTTCTTTTAATAAACTATTTATATTTTCCTTAAAATATAATTTTATTATAATTATAATTATACTCTAATATTTTAATTAAATTCAAAATTATGATTTTTTTCATTATAATAAAATAAAATAGGTATTAAACTATAAACTATAAGTTTAAATTTAATTTTTTCATAATGCAATAATGATTACTTTAGAAAGTAACATAAGACATCTCCCTTCTACTAAAAGAATAAGATGTCTCTCAATTTTTTCCGCTGAAGTGAAATGTTCTGTATTGGTCCTCGCACTATATCATACAAGTATTAATTATATATACCATAAATAGGAGATACTATTACTCATTTTTAATTTGTAAACACACATTAATGAGATATTTTGATTTACTATACATGTGGGATTGCATTAATAATGAGGATGATATGAGAAAAATATTCTCCACAATTTTTTTCATAGTTTTTTTTTTTCCTTTTTTTTGCTACAAAGGTACTCTACAAGTTGACTATCTCATTTTGAGAATTCTCTAATTTTATTGTATAATTAAGTCATTACTTGAGGTTATTCTTTTGGTAAATGTAACTGTATAATAATAATGTTTTTAATAATTACGTAATAGTTTATATAATTAGTTTCAATTAAATATCAATCTTATTTGGTGTGAAAAGTGAAAACTATCAAATTTCCGCTCTTATCCGCTTACCAAGCTATAATATTTAACGTCTTTGTATATTATTATTTAAAAAACCGCGCATTTATGCGCGGGTTCTACACTAGTTCATTTTAACCCCTCTTATATTTCTGCCACATTAGACCGACGATAAAATTTGAGATAACACTTTAGCAAATTGGCAATTGCATCAGAGGATTATTTGGTTATTTGATATATGATGACTTTGGTAGCAATTGCTAAAATCTAAATTATTTATGCTAGACTGCTAGCTGTTATTAAAAAAAAAACCTTAATTTTAATAACATTATTAAAATATCCGCCAACTGTTTTCGATGGAAATATACGAGTCCTTTTATTTGTATGAACATATTGGAGTTGTAGTTTCCGTAGAATCCTTGTAAGGTTAGAACACTAACCGCTAATAACACAAAATCAAATTTGATCCCAATTTTATTTAAACTGAATATATATACTCCCTATATGTTTTTATTTATGGAAATCGCAAAATCCCAGTAAAATATCTCCGTCTAGAACATGGAGAATGGCCGCCATGAAAGACCATCCATGTCGACTGCCATTAATGGAGACGAATACTACAAAACTTACAACAAGACTGTCCCAAAACAATCAAATCACTCTTTACTCTCAACTTTTCTAACTTACTTGCGGAACACGCTACTTTCGGTTACCATGTCTTTCAACCTAGCATACATTCTTTTCCATGACGTCACTCTTTCCGAATTACTCGCCATGGCCGTCTTGACACTCGTCAGTTTCTATGGCCTGTTCTCTCGGTCCATGTGCGACACCAATCAAAACAAGGAAATTAGCGAAGATGTTTCCGACGCATACAAGGAGTGCGACAGGAGTAATATTATTAATGAAGATGATGAGTCAGTAGTTCAGTCGGTGTTGGACGGGGTGGTCTCGCTACGTAGCCTCGAATCTCGCCTGAAAGACTGTCGTCGAGCAGTGTCTGTCAGGCGTGAGGCAGTACAAAGGATGACACGCAGGTCGTTGGAGAAGCTGCCTGTTGAGGGGTTTGATTACGAGTCAATTTTCAAGTTGAATTGCGAGTCGCCTATTGGGTATGTGCAGGTTCCAGTGGGTGTTGCGGGTCCATTGTTGTTGAATGGGAGCGAGTTCATGGTTCCTTTGGCTACTACTGAAGGGTGCGTGGTTGCGACTGTGAACCGTGGGTGTAAGGCCATCTATGGTTCGGGTGGCGCCACAAGCTATGTTTTGAAGGATGGCATGACAAGGGCACCTGTAGTTAGGTTCCCTTGTGTTGAGAGAGCTGTTCAGTTGAAGTTTTTCCTTGAGGATCCTCTCAATTTTGACACATTCGACAATTGTTTTATCGGGTATAGACCACTACATACTATCCCTCTTGATTGAAATTTTGACCTTTTAACTTAAAGTCAATTCTTTGCGTATAGACCAGACCACACCTATTCGGTATTAAACTATAGAATTAACAAATTTCTATATCACATACTCGTATAATGATGGTTGATTATAATCTATGGATTGCATAATATACTCTGTATGACCGTATTATGTATTGTATTCATATTGGTATTTGGTATTCTGATATATGAAAAAAATACGTGATTGATTTCCAGGTCAAGTAAATATGCAAGGTTGCAAAGCATACGGTGCGCAATTGCAGGGAGGAATTTATACATAAGGTTTTGTTGCAGCACTGGAGATGCCATGGGGATGAACATGGTTTCAAAAGGCGTTGAGGCCGTCCTCGACTCTCTTAAAACTGATTTCCCAGACATGGAGGTTATTGGCATCTCTGGTTTGTCCCTTTACCACGCATTGATCTTTCCCATAGCTTGCTGTTTCCGATACCATGATTTCAGTAATATAATGATGAATTTTTCAGGAAACTTTTGCACGGACAAGAAAGCAGCTGCAATAAACTGGATTGATGGGCGAGGAAAGTCAGTAGTATGTGAGGCAGTTATAAAAGAAGAAATCCTGAAACAGGTGCTTAGAACTGATGCTGCAAAGCTGGTAGAGGTCAATATGCTTAAGAACTTAGCTGGTTCGGCTATTGCCGGAGCTCTAGGTGGTTTTAATGCCCATGCCAGCAATATCGTTTCTGCCATTTTCATTGCAACCGGTCAAGATCCGGCTCAGAATATCGAAAGCTCCCATTGCATCACCATGATGGAAGCTCTGAATGATGGCAAGGATCTTCACATCTCTGTCTCCATGCCGTCCATCGAGGTAAATCCATCCTTAATAAGTACCCTCTATTCTTCGTATCGTGATGTTACATACTTACATTGAGTTGTGTTTTTCCCAACATACAGGTGGGTACAGTAGGAGGCGGGACAAGTCTTGCATCCCAGGCCGCTTGTCTGAATGTCCTCGGGGTGAAAGGCGGAAGCAAACAGTCCCCTGGAGAGAACGCAAGGCGACTAGCCACAATTGTAGCGGCTTCTGTATTAGCGGGGGAGTTATCCCTAATGTCGGCCATTGCGACCGGAGATCTCGTAAACAGCCATATGAAGTACAATAGATCCAGCGCCAATGTTTCTGAGCTCACTTGTTGAACAAAGCAAGTTGTGCTCGTAAACATTTTTTTTTTTTTTTTTTTTTTTTTGTGGAGGTTTAAGAAAAGTTAATACTCGTATGAGACCGTCTATGTATATAACCGAGATTTGGATTTATATTACTCGTATATTCTTTATTCATTAAAGGGGTTTAATTATGTTACAGGAAGACACTATATATGTATCTATTCTTCTATACACAAAAGTAACTATGTTAGGTTAGGAAGCTAGAGCACACCGGTATACATAATACATATACTTTGTAGTTTGTATTCTCTTGAAAAAAGAGGTACTGAGGATTACAAAGGACCGTTTGCCCTTCTCCATGCCTATGATTTCACTCTCAATCAACTCAAGTAGGAGAACAAATAAACTTTCTTTTGTTTACCACGATATAATCCCCCAACTCCTCAAGTTTACAAGTCTAGGACGTGAATTCGGAAAAATGCTCCCCGGGGACCTATATAATTAACAAATAATGTAGACGGAGCATATAATCAAACGAAGACCTATCTCTTCCTGCTATGCTGTACAAGTCAACAAAGATGCACAGTAAATGGTGAGGGTTGATCATGTGTCAGGTCCGGCACGGTCACCACCACCATTTTCGGAGCTGAAAATTTCCGCTCCAAAGAGCTTTTCATAGGTGAGGAACACTGATTGAGCACAACGATCCCACAATCGTGCCATCTCTCCCACTCTTACGAAATAAATAAATCGAACTTGGCTCTCGAACATTGATTTTGCCATCTCTGTCATTTCTATGACGATTTCACTGTAAAACAAAGGTTTAGATGAGAGACTACAAATTTAGGAGATCCCAAAGAAATTGTTCGATGACTTTTAGTAGTGTTTTTAATATCGTGTAAAGGGCAATTCTAATGACTTCAATACTTTACCATCTAAAGTAGATGCTAAATTATTCAAAATTCGGTATTGGGTTCACTTACAAATCAGGCATCTTGCAATCTAAGATCTTGGGAGGCGAGGTGGGATATTCGAAAGGAACCAGAAACTCAACTGAGAGATTCATCGACTGCAAAACATATAAATTGGCATCATGATAGCAAATCGAATTGAATATTTATGGTAATCATACTAGATATATGAGTAACATAAATGGATATATAGCCAACCGTTGTCTTACTCTCCTTGACAAAAATATATAGAAATGCTAGACGCCTAGACATTTTCTTTCTACACTTTTGCCATGCCTAACGTGGCTCTCTGTGCCATAATTGTGATAAGGTTCAAGTAACTTGAATATTGTCTTGAACAAGAGCATAAAAGAGAAAAGTAACATAGGGTAAAAGGACAGGAAAAATCTACAAGAAAGCATAGAAGAGAGCAAAGGACATACTTGGGAAGTAAACATTGATCTTAAATTATCTGCATTCGGGCTATAGGTACACCTGACTATGGTCCCGTTACTCTGATTACTCAATTCCTCCATGATTTCTATCACAGTTCCAGATAGATTCTGATTCGCATCCTTTATTTCATCCAAAAACTTTTGGTAAGGCCGCATGACGATATGATTTTTGTTTAGCTGACACGATTCACAATATCAAACTGGTCATATGAGGTGGGAACCCATTAGTAAAACAAGTTTCAATATGAATTTATTTGACACGTACCTCCAAACTAGAAGACTGTTCCACAATAGAATTGTTATTAGGAGGAAATGATGCATCCCTGCTCACGGATTCTATGTCACGCTTAGGTCTTTTAAATGGTTGTTGATCTTCATCATTCATGCAATCATAATGCATATTTTCTACAAATTTTGCCAAGTCAACGTCAATAGTTAGCGCATTACTGGGATCTAGATATGCAATATCAGGCAATTTATCCATCTCAATGATAGCTGAATTCATATCATTCACAGCACTGGCTAAAGTTTCCTTACTAGCCAACTTAACCTGAAACACAGAATAATACTCACATCAGTTAGTTTGTATGGGTCAATGGCGTGTACATTTTTGGCATAATCATCTCATATGAGAATTAATGTACTTCCAAATTTAAGCAGTGAATAGTAGATGACCTTTAAAAGAGAAAACAAACAGATGTAAAATCATTGTTCGAGTGATAGTACTCACGACTTGGGTTCAAAACCCACCATCTTCGGAACTGTTAACAAACAAAAGACTTGAACACATACCACGTCCAATAAGCGGTCAATAGGCTGCTTTTCAGGATGTTGCTGGTTGGGTTCTAGGCCAGTGCTGTCGTATAGCATTGGCGAACCCGACAAAATCTCTGGTGCTCCGACAGTTGGGACCAAGTCTTCTAAAATAAGATGTTCTTGAGGGTTACTTGCTTCCTTAACAGTCTCAATTTCGCCATTGTTTCCAGAAGACGGTGTCATAGGGGTTGAAGGTGTAGAGCTCTGAGAGGGTTTAGTGGGAATAGAGGACTGTTTTGAGCGAAAGGTAGCCAAGTTAAGCCATGATTCAAGAGAATTTCCTGACGATTTTCCCCTCGGCTTAGAGCATGGCTTCTTAGATGTCCTAATGGTGGCATTAGTGGATGACTTGCCCATACCTGGGAGTTTGGAAGGTGTATTACAGATATTTGGCACTGAAGCTGAGTCAACTGGATGCTTTCTCTTTTCTAGTTGACTAACTGACTGCTGAGTTTGTGGAGATTGGATTTGTCGATCGTTCCTCATATTAAGATGCTGAATTAAATTAAACAAACTCAGATCAATCATTGTAATACAACAATAACAAATGCTGTCGGAAAATTTCCAACCTAAACTTGTCTATCTATCCCAGTATTGATAACACAGCGACATTGTTCTCGGGAACCAATAATGAAAAGTTTGTGTCATAAGTCATAAGGAGTACAAAACTGACTGAAAGGAGATATATACTTACATTGTCATAATTTGCAGATCCATGTGTAACCAAGTTTGTTATTGTATTACTCTTCATATCCATTTGTTTAGTGGAAATTATAGGGCCACTTGAAAACCCAGGATTAATTGTCGATGAAGAAATCAGGGGTTGGTTCATATGTACTGGATTAGAGGCCATCCTCAGAAGTGAAGACAACTGGTGTGCTTGGTTCATAGCAAAACTAATACCATTTTTAACCACTTTATTATAGTACTCAATAACAGTATTCATGTTATGGCGTAGTTTCTGCTTGTCAAATTGCATCAATTGATTTTCGTTAATGCTCAGAAATCTGATCATTTGTCGGACTGAAAGAATGTGTTTCTTTAAGGTTTCACACTCACCGACACTTTGAACCTGCATCAGAGAATTGTAAAGAGGATATTTTTAATTACTCTCTGATAGGTCATACGGGAAAAAGACTAGAAATAACTCGTAAGTACCTGAGAAAAATGGCCTTCCATAGTCTTTAACCATTTGTGAAGTTCAGGCAAGTATGCGAGTTTGGCACGTTGAAACTGATTTTACACGGGAAAGTTTTAGTAGAGCTCCTTGTCAATGGTACGTACTCGTAGAGAACAAGTTAATGTCTAGCTTAGTGGGTGTAGTTATGACTAGAGATGAAAGCCGTCAATATCGAAACTGAGATTGTGACTCCCTTTAAGACAAAAATAAAAAGAGAAATTGGGGAGAAGAAAAGAAACCAGTTGTAGTGAAAATATATACCTGATCAATGAGAAGCTGAAGATGATCCAGTTTTGTAGTTCCGGAATCAGAAATCGATGACAATGCTGCAAGAAAACATAAAAAAGGAAATGTGTCAGGTCAAACAGGAAAAAAGCTACAGAAGAAAAGTTAACTGAAAGACAGATTATTGTGCTAGATCTGGAACTATGGCAGTAGTACTATTAAACTGATACAAACAGAATTTGGTGGTTCTTCTAACCTGATGCACCAGAATAATTCTGAGAGCGAACATAAGGACTCGACCTTTCAACCCCGTTTAACCTACATTCGGGATACTGAGTTATAGGTCCTTGTGGATTGATAAGAGGACCTCTGTTTTGAGTTTGTTGAATCTGCTGTCCCGGCTGATGATTCTGCACAGCCAAAATTTTTGGTTGTTGCATTGCAGGAATTTGCATCCGAGATGGCTGGTATTTGCTTGAGACAAGGTTCGGGTTTTGATTAAAGTTCTGTTGAGCAGAACTGGACTGGATAATAGGCCTCGGAATCACATTTCTTTCCAGCGGATTTCCTAATTATTATCAAAAGGTTCATGTGATCAGGTATGGACTTCATAACCATCTCCTTAATTATCATAATTAACATTACGAGAAGCTAATGTATGTGACTATCACAATCTCCTAGCATCAGAACAATGTTGTTATACATGAATTAATATACTTTCTTTGATCCAAATATATTGACGACTTCAGTTGCCCTTGAGAATATATCGATACCATTCACTTTAAACTGTGAAACAAGGTCGACTTTGAGCAGCATTTGTTGACATAATAAAATCACTATTTAGTTCTTTTTAGAAAAAAGAATATGAAATTTAATTTTCGTAAAGAAAACATAATTACAAGAAAAAAAATAATTTTCTTATCAATATTTTTCTTGTACCTGTAATAGGTGATGCAGGACGCATATTGGTGATATGAGCGAGCTTTTTTTCGATTATCTTTATATACTCATCCTGAAAAGCAAATTATAATTAAGTTACAGAAAGTCAAGATTAAACCAGTAAAGAATTTATAGTGAAGATAACTAGTTTAGCAGCTTTTGATTAAAGGATCATTAGATGTTACAGTAAATAATTACCCGACTTGTCGCCTTTACAAAAACCTTCTGCTCAAACTTTTTTGCTAACTCATCAAGCGTTTGAAGATGCTTAGGATCATTAAATTTCTGTGCATCTTTCAGCCTAGTCTTGATTCTACATTTACAATAAATAATCAACATACAAAGTACTACTATACAACAACATTAATCTAAGAAGTAATAAATGATTTCTTCAATGTAAACAACTATTCTAATACTATATGTTAGTATCTTGAGTTTAGATATTGAAATCATAATCAAACCCTCATTATCCATTAAATCGACTCATATTCATCGAATCAATGAAGCATATTAAAAATTGTTCGTGCCTGTGTTATTGCTTTAGGGTAAAAAAAACACTTGTAACTTTTAAGTAGTAGATAAGTAATTGGCAATGCCAACTATAAATACAATACAAAGCCCTAATCCTAAAATAATTTATACGGGACGAAAACGAGTAATTCTGAAACTCGATAAGAAAAAAGCATTAGCTTATAATTTGAAAAGAAATACTTACAAATGCAAGCCAGTTTGACGAAAGGGAAGATCCACTCCCATGGGAACAGCACTGTCGTTCATTGATTCCTAACAATTATAAACTGCAAAGCAAACAATTAATCATTATTACCTCTAATTTTGTTGTACATTAGGGTAACTACTACTAGTGCTTAAATTTATTGACAATTACATAAACTCTTTCATATAAATTAAATTAAACTTGAATTATTCACGTACCGAATATAAAATAATCGTATGAATGAATATTAACGATCAATGAATTGATAATGAAAAGGGTAGAAGATGAATATATATATTGTTATGTTAATGTTACCTTAACAATGGAGATATGTTGTATGTTTTTTTTTTTTTGAGTGCGTAGGAGATATTCAACAATTAAAAGTACTAGTAAACTCAGGTTTCACAACCTTGTTTCCATATTTGTGCGCTTTTATATGGAAGGAGATCAAGAGATGGATTTAAAGCCCATTGTTTGCATTATAATTTATATATCCCCATAGGAACTATGTCCACTTTTGAAAGGGCATCGATTGACTTATAGCTCGTTTGGTTTACCCCTTGTAAATGATGGGAGTTGGAAAATCTTATGAATTGCAAAATAAAGACTTATTTGGTTGCTCATTTTTTGGCAAAGTGTTGGAATTCAATATTCCAAGGGGTTTCCAAGGAATTCCAACTCCTCCATAATGGAGGAGTTGAATTACCTAGGCCCCCCTAGGTAATTGCAAACTCCCATGGAGTTGAATTCTTATATAGATTGTAATACTCCGTATTTATGGTCTTGGGGGTACTCTATCGAGTAGCCCTTACTCTGTCGAGTAAGGGTATGTTGCGAGAATAAAATAGTTTCGACTGTTGGGCACTCGATCGAGTAGTCGGGGCACTCGATCGAGTAGAAAGTACTCGATCGAGTACCTTGGGTACTCGATCGAGTGTCCGGTTTCTGGGAGTTTTTCGCGGGTTTTGTTAATTATGCGATTAGGGTATTTAAACTTAATCGTCGTTGTTTTAATTCACTTTTACCAAAACCTAAAACCTGTTTAAGAGAGAAAGCAGTCAGTCATCTTCCTAATCGCATCCTTAACAATTCCCGGAGTTCAGACGGTCAGTTCGTGTCGTAGTTCGTGTCGTTGGATTCCTTGCGTCGAGGGTAAGCTTTTAATATAATTTATATAATGTTTTGCTAGGTTTGGTCAAACCCTAATTTGGGATTTGGGGGTTTTATGAATAGTAAGTAATTGGTAGTCTTTATGTGTTGTATGTTAGGAGGAGAATTCGTAGAAGAGGCGTTTTGAGACAAGAGAGATACCGTCTGCGTGTTGTGCTTTCCAGGTAGGATTTCTACTCGTATTAGTCCCATAATGGGATATTGGTGATGTGCTGTAGTTAGTTGCTTGATATGATGATTGTGTTTGTAATTGTGCTTGTGGTTGTGTTGTTGATGGCTCTCGAGATGCGTTCTCGGCTGAGTGGGGTCACTTGCGGGAGTGATCTCACGCCCTAGTTTCGCCCTTCGTGGAACCCGCCACGAAAGGGGATGTGCACATTAATGGACGGGGTTATCGCTCGTACGATGAGCGGGGCTTAGGTGGGAACGGCTGCGGTCCCCATGGCAGCGGCGGGTCCGGTGGACGGTCAAGTATTGAGATGATGGGAGTTGGTGGTGTATGTGTGTGTGTGTGATTCGGTCAAATTGTCTGTTTGTCTTATTGTTGTTATCTATATTGATTGTGTGATTAGTACTGACCCGGTGTTGTTTTGTAAAACTGCGGTGATCCATTCGGGGATGGTGAGCAGATATTGAACAGGTATAGAGATGAATCTTTGGGATAAATTTGGGATGGCCACGGCATGACGATAGAGTCTTCCATTTGTAGTTTAGCATTTATTTACATTTGATTGAGAACAGATAGTTTGGAATAATGTATCGTACCTTTCAGTTTGGTTTCGAGGATTGTACTTATTCATTAAACTACTTATAATAAATGTTGTTTTCGTTTTGTCTATTTGATTATCATGCCTCAAGGGCAACCGAGATGGTGATGTCTTCATACCGAGTGGTCTGGTAAGGCACTCGGAGTATGAGGGTGTTACAAATGGTATCGAGCGACGATCCGAAACCCGTAACCAATGAACTTAATGAACATAGGGAGTCAATTAAAATGAACCCGGGTAAAAGTTGTAGGAGCTAGTGCAAAGGCTTGGGAGACGTCCTAAAGTCGCGGGGTTCGCCCTACAACTTTGAACCGGTCACATGGGGGAAATGTGTGTTGAGTCATGTGTGTGCTTAGTAACTTGCGTGACAATGTGATGGAATGTTTGATTTGATTGTTGGATGTTGAAGGAGAAGTTGAGAATGTGAAAGAAAAGTAATATATATATGTAGACGTGATGATGGAATAACATGTTGGATGTTTACAATGTGGCTTTAATAGCATGATGAATTGATCTTGTTGATAGTATAATAGATGCGTAGCATATGTATTCTGATAGCATGTGATTTTATAAAGTTAGCATGTTAGTATACGACGTAATATGCGGGTAGCTCTTACGTATTGGTGGTACTTGATCGAGTGAGGCTGACTCGATCGGGTAGGTTTTTGGCGATTTTGAGTCCAGAATCGAGTTTTGGGGCACTCGATCGAGTAACTAGGGGTACTCGATCGAGTAGGGGGTCACTCGATCGAGTAGCCTAGATACTCGATCGAGTGGGTTAGAGATCAGAAGGTCTGTTTGGTTCTGGAGTTTGGGTACTCGATCGAGTACATGGGGGCACTCGATCGAGTAGCCCGTTACTCGATCGAGTGGGTTTGGATACTCGATCGAGTAGGTCCCATGCAGCGCGTTTTCGTTTTTTGAGGTTTAGTACGCGTGTTTATGTTTATCCCTTTCTTATATAGCTTCAAGATGCCGCCCAAGAGAAATGCTTTGTACGCGAGAGCTGAGCTTATGACTACGGATGACATCGTCAAGATGTTAGAGCACCGGGACGCTCTTCTTGAGACCCTGAAGAGAGTGAATGAGGACAAGGATAAGAGTAAGGAGAAGGAGGTTGACCATGCTAAAGTCGGCCCTCTATATTGCGAGGTTTAACCCGAAGGAGTACAAGGGAGTTGAGGAGCCTAACCATCTTGATAGTTGGTTGAGGGAGATGGAGAACATCTTTGGATTTAGTTTATTTTCTGTCGATGAGATGAGAGTGGATCGGGCTGCATTCTATCCGAGGGAGGCGGTGGCAAGTGGTGGGATTCCGTGAAAGTGAGCGCAAGGAGATATATACCAACCGGGGTTACCCTGCTATACCTTGGGAGGAGTTTCGTAGGGTGTGAGGAAGGAGTTCGTACCAGAACATGTGAGGAGTAAGTTGAGGGAGGAGTTCGACAAGTTTAAGATGACGGTGAGATGTCGTGTTTGAGTACTACAGCGGTTCAATAAGAAATCCAGATACGCCGAGGACATGGGTTTGAGTGAGGAGAATCGGCTTTGAGGTTTGAGAGAGGGCTAACCACGAAGATTATGGATAAGTTACCCGTGGGAGTCCTTGCGATGTGAAGGAAGCGTATGAGAGGGCGGGAGAGCGAGAGGCTAGTGGAGATGGCTCGGGAGAGGTCGGGTGGAGAGAAGAGGAAGTCCGAGAGCGAGGGTGGTGGCCAATCTAATTTCAAGAAAGGCAACCACAATCAATCTAAGGGATTTTCTTCCGGGTTCCGGGTTTAGTCTTTGGAACTTCCTTTGGGCGAGGTCGTGGGAGTGTGAGCAACACTGGGAGTGACTGCTTTGGTTGTGGTGGCGTAGGCCACAAGAGACATGAGTGCACGAGCGCAGGGATCCTTTCGAGACTGCGCGCAGAGCTTTGCGAGCAAGCAATGACCCAGTGGATCATGGCCAAACCGGGAGGTCGAGCTATCGAGTGGAGGCAACCGCAACGGCGGTAATTCTTATCGAAGACACCGATGAACAACAACAACAATCAAGGGTCGGGTGCTAAGCCGACCGCATCGCCTAGTCTTGTCCGGGGAGGTGGGCGGAAGACCGATGTGGCAAGTTGTTCATGATGGACAAGAAGGCGGTGAGGAGGATGCGCACGTTATCACCGGTACATTCCTTGTTAATGGTATTCCTACGTTCATTTTGTTTGATTCGGGGGCTTCTCAATCGTTTGTGTCTTCGAGTCATGTAAAACAGTTGGGGTTGAGAGTATATGAGTCTGTTAGGGAGCAAGTTTTCATACCTTCAGGTGAGTCTGTATCGTGTGGGAGGTTGTTTAGGGATGTATCTTTGATAGTTGGGCAAGTCGATTTCCCTGTAGACTTGCTAGAGTTTCCTTTTAATGGTTTTGAGATGATAGTTGGGATGGATTGGTTAGGAAAGTATAAGGCTAAGATAGATTGTCATCAAAGAGAGTGTCCCTTAGAGGTCCTAAGGGTGTAAGTGTGTCTTATCGTGGGTTTCTAGTCAAACCCAAAGTTAAGTTGATTGCAGCTGTCACTTTGAAGTCGTATCTGAGGAAGGGATGTCCTCTGATTTTGTGCCATGTGAGAGATGACCGGATAGAGAGCCCGGCAGTTGACGAGATACCAGTGGTGGGAGAATATGCGAGATGTTTTTCAGAGGAGATTCCGGGTTGCCACCGAAGAGGGAGATAGATTTCACCGTTGAGTTGAAGCCAGGGACGGGGCCAATCTCTAAGGCACCGCACCGTATGGGTCCTAAGGAGATGGAGGAGCTTAGGAAGCAATTGGATGATTTGATAGAGAAGGGATACATTAGACCAAGTGTATCGCCTTGGGAGCACCAGTTCTTTTCGTGAAGAAGAAGGATGGAACTTTGAGGTTATGCATAGATTACCGGGAGTCGAACGTGTGACGATAAAGAACAAGTATCCTTTGCCAAGGATAGATGACTGTTTGATCGGTTGAGTGGTGCAACGGTCTTTTCTAAGATCGATTTGAGGTCGGGGTACCATCAGGTGAAGATTAGAGATGTGGACATACCGAAGACAGCTTTCACGTCGAGGTATGGCCATTATGAGTATGTGGTGATGCCATTTGGGTTGTCCAATGCGCGGCGGTGTTTATGGATTTGATGAATAGGATCTTTGACAGTTCTTGGACCAGTTTGTGGTGGTGTTTATCGATGACATCTTAATCTACTCTAAGACTAAGGAGGAGCATGAGGAGCATCTGAGGATCGTGTTGCAGACTTTGAGGGATCATGAGTTGTATGCTAAGCTGTCCAAGTGTGAGTTCTGGTTAGAGAAAGTTGCTTTTCTCGGGCATGTAATCTCTAAAGATGGGGTAGCTGTGGATCCGGCGAAGATTGAGGCGGTGACAAAGTGGGAAGCACCGAAGAATGTTCTTTGAGGTTAGGAGTTTCTTGGGTTTAGCTGGATACTACGAGACGGTTCGTGAAAGATTTCTCCAAGATAGCTAGACCGATGACGGCGTTGATGAGGAAAGAGAACAGGTTTCGTTGGGATGAGAGTTGTGAAACGGCGTTCCATACCTTAAAGGAGCGTTTGACCACGCTCTGTCTTGCCATTACGAAGGGAGCGAGAATTTCGAGGTCTATACTGGATGCCTCGAAGAATGGGTTGGGATGTGTGTTGATGCAGAATGGTAAAGTAATTGCCTATGCTTCTAGGCAGTTGAAGCCTTATGAGGAGAACTACCCTACTCATGACCTGGAGTTGGGTGCAGTGGTGTTTGCTCTCAAGATTTGGAGGCACTACCTTTATGGAGCAATCTTTAAGGTATTTTCTGATCACAAGAGTCTCAAGTACATCTTCACGCAGAAGGAGTTGAACATGAGACAGAGGAGGTGGATGGAGTGGATTGGCGATTACGACATGGAAATCATCTACCATGAAGGAAAGGCCAATGTTGTTGCTGATGCTTTGAGTAGAAAGAGTGTACATTCCTTGTGTACAGCTCTATCCTTGATGAGGCTGAGGGATGAGGTAGCGAGCTTTGGGATTCATATGATGCAGAAAGGAGATGCTATGGGTGATATGACAAAGACACATGGAGTTTTATGATGATATTCGAGGTAAAAGGCTTTGGATCCTAAAATAGTGGAGGGGAGAGCGAGTAGAGAAAGGGACAGTGTCCGGTTTTCCATTCACACAGATGGTAGCTTGAGGTTTGATGATAGGTGGTGTGTTCCTAATGACGAGGAGTTGAAAAAGACAATCATGACAGAAGCGCATTGCACACCATATTCAGTTCATCCGGGTGGAGACAAGCTTTACAAAGATTTGAAGAAAACGTTTTGGTGGCCTGGGATGAAGAAAGAGATAGCTGAGTTTGTGTCCCGTTGTTTGACATGCCAGAGAGTTAAAGGGGAACAGAGAAGACCACAAGGTAAGGTTCAGTCTTTGGAGGTGCCGGAGTGGAAGTGGGAATCCATTTCCATGGATTTCATTGTGGGTTTGCCGAAGAGTCAACAAGGTAACAATATGATTTGGGTGATAGTGGATCGGTTGACCAAGTCAGCTCACTTTGTTCCAATGAAAGATACATGGACTAAGGCACAACTGGCTATGGCCTATCGAAAGAACGTGCTTAAGTTACATGGAGTCCCTAAGGACATAGTGTCTGACAGAGATGCGAGGTTTATATCGAGGTTTTGGAAGGAGTTGCAGGAATCGTTGGGAACGACTTTGAAAATGAGTACGGCATTTCATCCTGCGGACGGATGGGCGGACCGAGAGAACAATCAAGACTCTTGAGGATATGTTGCGGGCTTGTGTGATGGATTTTGGTGGTAGCGGGAGAGAGGTTGGACTTAATAGAGTTTTCTTACAACAACAGACTATCACACCAAGTATTGGTATGGCACCGTTTGAGGCTTTGTATGGGAGGAGATGTAGGAGTCCGATCTGTTGGGACGATAGTCTTTGGCAAAGTGGTTTTAGGACCAGAGATGGTACATGAGATGGTGGAGCAGATTAAGATGATCAGGGAAAGGATGAGAGCGGCCAGGATCGACAGAAGAGTTATGCGAGATCTACATCGTCGGGACATAGAGTTTCGGAGTTGGGGACAAGGTTCTTCGAAAGTGTCTCTATGCGAGGAGTTATGAGATTTGGGAAGAAAGGCAAGCTAAGCCAGAAGTTTATAGGGCCTTATGAGATCTTAGAGCGAGTGGGGGAAGTGGCTTATCGTTTGGCTTTTCACGCTTTGGAGAGAGTGCATAATGTGTTTCATGTATCGCAGCTGCGGAAGTATGTGAGTGACTCGTCACATGTGTTGGAGGCAGAGAGCTTAGAGCTGGATGAGTCTTTATCGTACCTTGAGGTGCCTAAGCAGATCCTAGACCGAAAAGTTAGAAAGACCAGGAGTGGTGAGACAGTTTTGCTTAAGATCCTTTGGTCTAACCATGAGACCGAGGAAGCTACATGGGAGGCGGAGGACATCATGAAAGAGCGTTACCCTTTCCTTTTTGATCAGGTATGTATGGTTACGGGGACGTAACCTTGTTTCTTTTAGGGGGGTAGGAGATGATCGCGAGAGTTTTTAAGAGTTTTTACACCCCTTTTATATGTTGTGTCGGTATGTTTGTCGGGATAAGTTGGGGTAGTAACATGTTTTACGTTGTGTTTATTTTGACCTTCGCGTCGGGAAGCTTATGGGAGTACCTTTGTTTTGGTAGTGGTTTGAACTTCGGGGACGAAGTTCCTTTTAAGGAGGGAAGACTGTAATACTCCGTATTTATGGTCTTGGGGGTACTCTATCGAGTAGCCCTTACTCTGTCGAGTAAGGGTATGTTGCGAGAATAAAATAGTTTCGACTGTTGGGCACTCGATCGAGTAGTGGGGCACTCGATCGAGTAGGTACTCGATCGAGTACCTTGGGTACTCGATCGAGTGTCCAGGTTTCTGGGGAGTTTTTCGCGGGTTTTGTTAATTATGCGATTAGGGTATTTAAACTTAATCGTCGTTGTTTTAATTCACTTTTACCAAAACCTAAAACCTGTTTAAGAGAGAAAGCGTCGATCATCTTCCTAATCGCATCCTTAACAATTCCGGAGTTCGACGGTCGGTTCGTGTCGTAGTTCGTGTCGTTGGATTCCTTGCGTCGAGGGTAAGCTTTTAATATAATTTATATAATGTTTTGCTAGGTTTGGTCAAACCCTAATTTGGGATTTGGGGGTTTTATGAATAGTAAGTAATTGGTAGTCTTTATGTGTTGTATGTTAGGAGGAGAATTCGTAGAAGAGGCGTTTTGAGACAGCTGTAGATACCGTCTGCGTGTTGTGCTTTCCAGGTAGGATTTCCTACTCAGTATTAGTCCCATAATGGGATATTGGTGATGTGCTGTAGTTAGTTGCTTGATATGATGATTGTGTTTGTAATTGTGCTTGTGGTTGTGTTGTTGATGGCTCTCGAGATGCGTTCTCGGCTGAGTGGGGTCACTTGCGGGAGTGATCTCACGCCCTAGTTTCGCCCTTCGTGGAACCCGCCACGAAAGGGGATGTGCACATTAATGGACAGGGTTATCGCTCGTACGATGAGCGGGGCTTAGGTGGGAACATTTGCGGTCCCCCATCTGGCGTGGTAATGGGTCCAAAGTGGACAATCGATTGAGATGATGGGAGTTGGTGGTGTATGTGTGTGTGTGAACAGTTCAGTTTGTCTGTTTGTCTTATTGTTGTTATCTATATTGATTGTGTGATTAGTACTGACCCGGTGTTGTTTTGTAAAACCTGCGGTGATCCATTCGGGGATGGTGAGCAGATATTGAACAAGTATAGAGATGATATCTTTGGGATAGTGGGATGGCCACGACATGACGATAGAGTCTTCCGTCGTAGTTTAGCATTTATTTACATTTCAGTTGAGAACAGATAGTTTGGAATAATGTATCGTACCTTTCAGTTTGGTTTCGAGGATTGTACTTATTCATTAAACTACTTATAATAAATGTTGTTTCTGTTTTGTCTATTTGATTATCATGCCTCGGGCAACCGAGATGGTGATGTCTTCATACCTGAGTGGTCCTGGTAAGGCACTCGGAGTATGGGGGTGTTACATAGATAACCAAACGGATTTGTTAAAATCCTAGGAATTTCATGCGAGAACCTAATTCCCATTAATTCTATTTTCCTATGGAGTTGTATTCCAATGGGCAATCAAACGATCCCTTAGTAAAGGCCGCTATTGTGCGGGTTTGGATGTCTGATTAAAGGGCTTCTTATCACTATTTTCATCCCTTACTCAAAACCTTTGGTTTTCGGATGACCGAATCCAAGTGGTTGCGAGAGTCATTCTAATTTGGAGTGATTTGGGGAAAATCTAAAAGTGTCAATTGTTCTAAAAACAAGTTTGCTTTATGCTCTTTTGGATAGGTTGTGAAGGAATAAACCCAAATTTCCACATGTGAGGGTTGTCTCATTGATAAAAGAGGAGAAAAATTACCACTTTATAAGGCAAGGGGCTACTCCCTCTATTGCCAATTAGTTTTAGAGTTGAACCTTCTTGAGCCTGCGTTGTGGACTCTTTCTCCTCCGTTTGGATGCGACCCAAGCCCGTTGTTGAATTTAACATGGTATCAGAGCCTATAGCTAAATACCTGGGTTTTCATGGGCCAAAGTTTGCAGTTGGACGAGCAAAGTTGCTCTGTTGAATTTATCCGGTCTGAGTAATACTGGGCCATGTATGCAGCTGGATGAGCAAAGTTGCTCCCAAAGTTCCATATGTGAGGGTTGTCCCACATTGATAAAAGAGGAAAAGAATCTAAAAAATATAATTAAAAGGCTACCCTAAAATGACAAATAACCGCCACCAATACAAAGCCACGTAGGATCCAAAAAGCCATCTAAATTAAAATTTAATGTGATGTGACATATTTAAATGTAATGTTGCATATTTTTAATGTGACATGACGAATTAATGTGACATGGATTATCAATTTATTATTACATGACATTAATTTAAATCATTTATCTATAAATTAATTTAATTCACTTATATCTATAATATTAAAGGATATTATTATTATTATTATTATTAAATTAATTTTGTATATTAAATATAATGTCTTCCAAAATTTATATAACTCTTACAAATTTATATCAAATTTCATAATTTATAATTAATATTGACATTTTAATTGAAATTTTTGTAATAAAACATGTTAATAAATTTCATAATTTATAATTAAAATTGAATTTCTAATTGAAATTTTTGTAATAAAACATGTTAAGGAATTAATTAAACCTCATCATATTACTAAACACTTACCATTATTAACATTTTCCTATTTAATTCATTGTTTTTAAAATTTTTGTTATAAAACATGTTAATAAATTAATTAAACATCTTCATATTACTGAACACCCACCATTATTAACATTTTCCTATTTTTTTTTTAAATAAACATGGTAATAAATTGATTAAAACTCTTCATAATACTTAACACACACCAAACTAATTGAAAGTTTTTCCTATTTAATTAATTTTTGTAATATAATATATTAATAATTTTATTAAAACTCCTTATATTACTTAACACCCATAATCTTCATTAACATTTTGTCCTATTTAATTCATCTCTTGAGGTCCTCGGCAATCAATTATCTAATTTAATAAAGCCACAAAATAAATTAAAAATTAAATTAAAATATGGGAATTTATGGTTGTGTAATGACTATAAAACCTACAATACCTATAATAGTTACTATTCACTTTATTTATTTAAAATATGCCCATTTGTCATGAGGTTGTAAGTTGTGGATTGTATTTTATGGTTTAATTTATTTATTTGATTATATTGAGTATTGTTGTTGTTGTTGTTGTTGTTGTTGTTGTTGTTGTACCCATAAAGTATATTTTAATTTGTTAGGTTGTTGGTTTTATGAATCGATTGCTTTATATTTGAATTCATGTTTTCCAGTTGGTTTAATTTAAGTGACTTACATGTGACAATGTTTTGATTCGTTTGTCAAGTTTTTGCCAGGTTGATGTTTTATCTTTTGGTCAATGTATTTTTTATATAACTTTAAAGCACCATGAAACGTATGTGAATGTAGATAAGGCAACCATCACGTGGGTTATCTGGAAAGGGAAGAAATACAAATCGCACGAAACTGAGGTAAAATTAAAGGTAAAAAAACGTAAGGTAGAAACTGATAAGTAATGGATGATTGTTGATCAAAAATAGAAGTCTTATAATAATACTTTTTTAAATTTGTTATTAAGCGTATATTGTTATATAATTTTACTATTATGCTTTTTCGATCAACCTATTTGCATTTGTATTTTTGTATTCACGAGTATAATCATCGCTAACCTATATTTTTCTTTTTCATTTTATATGAACTATTATCAAGGCATGTAATAAAAAGAAGCGAAAGTGAACTTCGGGTAAATAATAAATAGTACTTCCTCCATTTCATTCAATTCCATACATTTGCCCTTTTGAACATTATTCACAAGTAGGGAGAATTTTCGATACAACTTCTAATATATAGCATAAAATCTAGTCATGTGAGATATTGTTTTAATTGTCTTATCGAGTACATTGTGAATAAAAAGTTTTTATAATTTTTACTAATATGTAACTAAAGATATGAAAAAAACGGGCATTGATATACGTGTACAAAGCAATTGTATGGAATTGAATGAAATGGGGGAAGTATGATTTCTAAATTCTACTTCGTATGTTTTTAAGTTTATGTATTTTTTTGTCAAAACAGGAATAATACATAAAAATTACTCTCATAATTTCCTTAAAAAAAACCTACTCTCATAATTAATGGTAAATAAATAAGTACAAATAATTGAATGAAAAATCTTTAAAATTTCACAATTTACTTTTTGAACCATCATGACAATAATTAATCATTTTAATTATGTCATTTCCTCTTCCAATTTAAGTTTTCTCCAACTCCCACCTTTTGATTGTTTTCTATAAAATTTACTTTACTTTTTTAAGTGGTTTATGCTTTTTTAACCATTATAAGATGATCGTTGATCTCAAAATGGAGATCTTATAATATTTCTTTAAATTTGTTATTAAGCGTATATTGTTATATAATTTTACTATTATGCTTTTCCGATCAACCTATTTGAATTTGTATTTTTGTATTCATGAGTATAATCATCTCTAACATATATTTTTCTTTTTCATTTCATATGAACTATTATCAAGACATATACTAAAAGGAAGCGTACTAAAAGGAAGCGAAAGTGAACCTTCAGATAAATATTAAATGGTATGGTTTCTAAATTCTAATCCGTATATTTTTAAGTTTATGTGTTTTTTTTTTCAAAACCGGAATAGATTATTTTATAGTCTTTAATACTATTTTTTTTATATAGGATCGTGGACATAAGTATCACAAGAGATGGATCAAATTCTTGAAATAGTAATAAGAAACTTAAAAAATTTTATGAACCTTTTGGAATTCGGATTTAGGGAATATAGTTTTTTAGATTATTGAGCAATTGAAATGAAAATTTAATTCATAATACATGGAGTAGATACCGACCATACCGTTGAATCGTATCTAATATTTTTCTATCGATATACTAAATGTTTGTCGGATGTAAATAATATTTGAAACATGCACGTGGTGATAAGACTTCAAAGATATTTCTATGGGATGGTTGATGGAGATCAGGTCTGGAAATAATTTGGAGATGACTGCACTGAGGTATTGAGTTTACAACATAAGGCATCATTGAAGATTTTTCCATACGGAATTTATTACATACGCATGGTTTCAACTTTTAATATTTAAAAAACTCACTTTATTATATTGCGGAGTAAAACACACGTATATATAATGAGTTGTTTTTGTCATTGCTCCGTTGTCAAGTTTCTCAAAATTAGTAGCTACCGCATTGTCACTTGAAAGATTCGATTTAAAAAAAAATAAACCAAAGTTGTCAAAGAAATAAGATATTAACTGACTAATTTCTATGTATTTCAAGCCCGTATATTTTTAAATGGATCAACAACTAATTGCTCAAACAAATATTAACAATACGATAAAAATATCAAAACTAAAACAGATAAACCCGTGAATTTCACGGGTCACAAACCTAGTTACCACTTTATAAGGCAAGGGGCTACTCCCTCTATTGCCAATTGGTTTTAGAGTGAGACCCTCTTGGGCGTGCATTGTGAACTATTTCTTCTGCGTTTAGGTGCGGCTCAAGCCCGTTATTGAATTTAACAGATTCGAACGGCTCCAAACTCCCACAAAGTTTGGTGACGACTCCTCTAAATCTTTATTCCGATTTGTGACCCTTGTTGGAGTTAGTGTCCTCCACAATAGTGTGTTTACATAATAAATCTCATTAAGGGAATATCATCAGATATTTAATTATTTGATCCTCGTCAGTTGATTAACGTAAATCGATAACGGTTGGCTGACTAGAGTTTGACGTTATTGTCGTGAGACGGCGGTGATCAACTGGCCTCTTTCGGTCACACCTATAGGAACGAACCCCAATTGATAACTAATTAATTGTATAGGATACAATTTATTTAGTCCCTTGATTTATAGACTAAGAGGTTAGTCGATTATTTTAGAGAGATTTCGAGTTGCGAACTCGAGGCACGACAGTTATTATTTAATTATGCGATAATTGAATAATAAATTATGGGAGACGGGTTTTAGTTAATTAATTATTAATTCACTAAAATTGTACTAATTGATTAATGTGATTAATATTAGTACGTAAATAATACTTCCTCCATACCACACCAATGGTAACATTGAGAATCTTGGCACTATTTATGGTCGTAGGGAATCTTCGATATTATTCTTAATCTATAAGACAAAATATAGTCATGTGAGATCTTGTTTGATTTATCGTCATGAATGCTATAAGAATATCAAAATTTTATACTTTTTAATAATGTGTAACTAAAGATAATCACGTTGCAAAACGTGTCTCGACAAGTGTGAAAAAGTCAATGTTACGGAGTGATTTGGATGAAATTACGGAGTGATTTGGAGTGATTTACGGAGTGATTTGGACGAAATTAATTGGAAGCATTTAAACATGAAACGATGTTTGATTAAAATTTACACGTATTTGTGCGACAAATATAAGAACTAAAATGGACCCGTAAATGGGATATTGGACTGTGTAAATGGAGTGTAGTGGATGATTATGATCATTACACTTTGCTTATTTTTCTTCCATAATTGTCATGTGATCATTATGTGTGTCATAATGCATTGGACAATAAAACAAAGAAATGAATCCTTCACTCTACCTACTCCACCCGCCACTTCCACTACTTACACTCCATCTTTTGTTCATTTTTTTTCCTATACTTCATTACTTGACTTTTGCATGTGAACAAAACTTGGTCTATCTCTCTAGAATTATTATACATCATTTACTAAGAAGTTAGTAATCAAAAATATTATTACTAAGAGTGTTAGTAATATTACAAATGTTATCAAGGGTTAATTTTACAAGTATCTAGTTAATACTTGTAAGATTATTTTGGGTGATTTGTTCTTGGGTGCAACTTGAAGGAGACTTTATTTTTGAAGGTTTTTCAAGGAGGATCATCCATTTATTTTTAGCTCAAGAACAAACTAGATAGGTGATCTAGTTTGTGCCCATATTACCATAAAAATCTATGTAAGGAAATTGTTTTTCCTTAACTTTCATTTTTATGCTTTTATATTTGCATGCATGTTACATAGATCACTAAAATGATAAATTATGAGATAATTTAATTTTTATTAGAGAGTCTAATATGGATCTAAGATCTTTCAAGTGGTATCAGAGCTTAGGCTTGTAATTTGCATGTTGATTTTAAGCATATTAATAAATTATGAGATAATTCATAAAAACTCAAAAATTGTGTTAGAAGAGGTTTTAGCACGAAATTTTTGGGGCATGCACACCTATTGATCTAAAAAGATTTGTGGTAAAGTTTGGTGATTTATGAAGTTATTTTGCTATTTTTAATGATTTTTAGTAGAAAACCGAGTCAAAATGCCGTATTTTAGTTATAAATTGACTAAAAATAGTTACAAGTTGATTCGGGTCATGTAATTTTTATGGTGTTTCATGCATGTTTTCTATTGATTGTATGCAAAATGTTGAAGGTTTGTTTGAAGTTTTGCATGTTTATTGATTTTATGAGATAAAAGTCGATAAAAGTGAAATAAATTAATCATAATTTTGAAACGATTGATTATGCCCTTGATAAATTTATTTACATTTGAAAATATTATTTAAGAGTTAAAAGTGAAATTTAAAATATGGTTTCACCTTGTTTTGATGTTTATTGGTTTTAGTGGTTAAAAACCGATAAATATCGATCTTTTTCTTCATAAATTTTATCCGAATTTTTGGGGCAATGTTTTTTGTGTTATTGGGAATGTTCCAGAATATTCAAAATTTTTGTTTTAATTTTTTGGGTAATTTTTCAATTATTTTGGTTTTTTACTTAAAAATTATGATTTTACCGATTAAATTAGCAAAATATCACCAAATCAAACTAATTCTTCATCATAAAATTAGTGAGGACTAATTTTGAGGTCCAAAATAGTTTGGACAATTAGTTTGGACTTAAATGAGATTTAAGAGTTGATTATTGATTTTTACAAGTTTAAAAATCAATTAAATCCGCAAAATCCGAGATGGATACCAACGATTGATAGATAGGGCGATTTTGGCATCATTTTACAACATTTTAAGAATATTTATTTAAGTTGAATGAATGATTGTCTTTTATTTAAAGTATTTATCTTGTTTTACCTAGTATGGCCTAGTTTATTTTAATCGTTATTACCCGAAATGAATGGGAATATCGATTTGTTTGTAATTAAATACGATCTCGTATCGTCGGTTTATAATTAATTAATAGTTTTATTTATTTTATTAATTAATGTATAATAGGAATAACTATGTAATTCAATTGTAATAGTTATTCTTACCGGCGTTTCCAAAAGACAGATTACATCGAGACGATGTCTATTTTTGGAAGGTGTTCCAAATCCCACAAGAAGGAGCCACTTTTGGAATGAAGAGGCAAGGGACCAAGGAGTTGGTTTCCGAAATGTAATAGACTAGTTTTTATTAACTAGGTGGCCATACTAGGATTTTTCATATGCCTACTTGCTTGCTTGTTTTATTTTCGCGCATGCCAAAATCGCCATTCACATGCATTTTATTTTTCGCCCCGTTTGCCAATTCACGTCATTTACATTCACCGAATTAGTTCACTTATAGGGAATTTATGACTAAATTGACAAGATCTCTCACATAACTAAAATTGAGATTAGCCTTACCAATTAGTAACACCTATGAATCCCTTGTTCATTAGAGCCACGCTCGCCCAAACAGGGTGTTCTCTTTTTACCTTGGGTAAGTAGGGTGGTAAACGGTTATCACGCGCCAAAGTTGGTTGGACTCAACGGAGTATAAGACGGTCTTGTATTCCGGGGCTAGTAGATGGATTTGAGGAAATCCGTCAACAAAGAGTTCTAGAGGTAGAATTAGTCAACCGTTGACTTACCGAATTTACACGATTATGGGATGTTTCACCCAAGCGATGCTCATTTTTGTGTAATATTTGGGTCTTGGAATCATTTATATAATTTAGTGGGATATCATTATATAAATGTTAAAACTTGTTGAACATGTTTTCACAAGTATTTTTAAAACATTGAATGTTAATTTTTCTTATTTTTCGTTCTTTTTCATTAATGTATATACTATAACATCGCGCACTTCATCCTCTTTTAATCCTCTATTTATTATTATACTTGTTTCGTTCTTACATAGAAAGCAGTTTCTTTCAAAAAATTCGGTAGCAATGATTGGTAACATGATTTACTAATTCACCTACATAAGTTTGCAACAATTATTGCGATTATTTTACAACTTAACGTCCATACATATTAAAAAGGGGTTTAATATAGCGAACTATTATTATGAGTTTGAAAGGGAGTCACATTTTATCAAGAGAGTCTTGATTTCGAAAGTGACACCTCCGTCATGATGATGACATATTGGTTTTAATTACTCAAGAGTAATTCAAAAGTTTGCGAAAAGAGTTTTCAAAAACACAAATAATACTCCAATATGATACCGTCAAATGGCTCAATTCGAGAAAAGCCAAATCGATTGTTTATGCGCTAAAGAGTTTAGGCATATGATGACAATTGAACGGTGAGGTAGTCTAATTTCGCAAGAAATTGAGATTTTGCCACATGTTACACTCACTTTATAGTAACTCACTCTTACTAATGTATAAAATATCACGAATAATGTGAAGAGAGGCCTTCATAAGATTCATTTTGCTTGTTGAAGCAAAGAGAAATGTGAAAGTGAGTGGGAGTTAAGAAGAAGCTACCCTAAATGTATGCGATAGAACAAAGTTGAAGGAGACATCTATTAAAAGGATAGGCTAGTTCCACTATCTTGGTATGAGATACCAAGTATGGGTCATTTCTTTGTAAAGAAGTTTACATGAATTGACAAAACATAAGACCTAGCATAAGACATTTTTGTATCGAAATGATGCTAGAGTAGCAACGATTTCGATAAGGACAAATGTACTTAAATTTGATTTTAAGAGAATGTAATCATCTATGTTTAAACATAGAAGGCATCACTCATGTGATTTAAAACAAAATGTTGTACCTATCCTATGATAACTTGGTGGTTGGTTTAGACCATACAAGTTAGAGAAATTTTACATTCTTCACGAAAACTAAATATTAAACTATCTTGTAGATTTTAAAGTCTCTAATCCGGTGAACCCAAATGATCAAACCTCAAGTAAATTCGTTTAACGTATAAACGACTAGCACATCGTATAACCATTTGATTGAGAATCTTATGGTATGTGTGCATGTATTATGTTTTTCTTTTGCAGAAAAGAAATACAATAGTGAGGTGATTGACCATATACATACGGATGTGTAAGGCCAATAATAGGTTATATATACTTCGTTACTTTTACCGTAATGTTAAGTAGATAGGGATACTTTGTATCTATTTAATAAGACATAAAAGTGATTTTTGAAACGTGGAATATTTTCAAAATGAAGTAGTAAACCAAAAGCACGACAAGATCAAAATGTTGATCGGAAATTTCAAAGTAATGACTTTGAAGGTCAAATGGGTAATATCAAGTAATGACCTTGATGATCACTAAGAAGATTGTGAACCAGTTCACATAAACCTTTTCCTTGGGACACCATAGAATATGGTGTAATCAAGAATATAAACCGAACTTTATGAGATATGATTTGAGGTTTTTCGCAATTTTGTAAGATATTTTCTCATTAAAAGTTTAAAACCCGACTATAATAGCCTAAATGACTCCATATGAGATATGGATAGGGAGAGTCCCTAACTTGTCATTTTTATACATTTGGGACCATAAATGTTTATGTTCAGAACCAATTTATGTATTTGTGAGGGTTATCCAAAATTAAACCACATGGTTTTTACTCCTCCAAAATGAGAACAAAGAGTTTGTGGCTCATTATGCTGTCTTTCCAGAAAGATTTTCATTTTCTAGAAGACAAAGTGGGAGAAATTTTGAACTTATGGAAGTCCAAAACCCACAAACTGAGTACAATGCAAGAAGACGTTCTTTATTGAGGCTCAGTGGTGAGTACAATGCAAGAAGACGTTCTTTATTGTGGCTCAGTGGTTATAAGGAGATAATTTTGTGATAATATTGCGTTACTTCTCAAAAGTGACGAATTCTAAACCCTCATCAAAGGCTTTTCTATAGCATGAACTCTATGTGATGGCGTGTCACCATGCAATTCGAATTGGTCTACTTACACAAGATGTGATAAGGAAGGAAACACGAGATGTTTTCGAAACTTGATTTAAGGTGAATACTTTGGTAGGTTACCTTGATCTTCTCGTAAAGGTTACATAAGATGTTTAAAATTTGGGTTGGTTATAGAGAGTTTGTGACAACTCAAATGCCTTTATCAATTCGTATATTCTTAGCAATATAGCCTCTCATGAGGATGAGATTCGGCAAAGAATAACGAAACTTTCTCATTGGGAGAAGTTTTGTTGATCTTGTCAATGTTAAGAAGCCTAGCATGCTTGAAAGATCCCTTTTGTGATCTATATACGTCAAAGAGTTGAAACCTTGGGTTAAATCATGTCATTAATCATTATGGTATTACTCGAGTTGTCAAGGTACCATGATGATACATGGAGTTTAGTGGGAGTTAAAGAGAGTTTCTTAGTCTAAATATGTGCTTGACATATTAGTGACTAGAAATGTAGCTATGATGATGTTTCTTAGTCTAAATATGTGTTTGACATATTAGTGACTAGAAATATTCTTGGGTGAATACTTGAAAGTAGCATGACACATCTTAAATATCCGGATCTATTGAGATAGATCTTCATGGATATTAGCATTTTAGTCAAGAGACTTATGTAATAATATTCTTGTCTTGTTCAAGTTGTTAAACAATTAATATGATCTCTTTTGCTTCTGCTGCAGGATCTATTAAATATGCAAAAAGCTGCTCTCGTCAGGGCTTATCATATTGAGAATATGAGAAGTCATTACCAATCATTTCCTAGTGAGTGTCACTAGATGATTATCAAGAGCATTCTCGAGTACTTGAGAAGCACTGAGAATTTACTCTAGTAGTTTGGAGGAATCTATGAATTTCGTGTAAAAGGATTACACGGAAATATTCCTATGCTTTCAAGATGTTATGGGCCTCGTTAAGGAATGGTTAGCATGTAAGAGTGCTATGTGCATAAAGAATAATATGTATAAGAAGTTATACATATATGTATAAGAAGTTATACATATATGTATAAGAAGTTGTACATGCATAAGCAGATATGTATGAGGAGTCATACATAAAAGATGTCATATGAAGGATGTGTATGTATAAGTGTTATACGTACAAATCATGAACGAAAGCTAAGTACATTACAACATCCGATGTTGTGAAAGAGATAGTTGATAACCGGAATTTAATGGAACTAGAGTAGTTCTGTTAGCCGAATATCGTCTCCCGAGAGACTGTGAAAACAGTGGGAGTGTTTGACTAGCTTATGAACCAGAGTCTAAAGAGTTGTTTAGACATGTACTTGGAAAGGCTCTATGTGATGAAAAGATTACATAGAACAAAGGAAAATAGCAATGGAAATTAGAGTGATGCAACTGTTGCTAATCCTCTAACCAAAGCCGTTGGCATAAGGTAGACATGATGGTTATGTCATCTCAATGTGATTGAGGAGTATACCTTAATTGCTGAAGATCGTTATGTAAATATTGGATAGAGTATTGATATTTACATAAGTGATGATCGCATTCATTGTTTGAGCATCTTAAGAACTCAATTATTCAGTTTGACTGAAAACATGAATACCTTGTTTATCTGAATAAGTTGTGGAGACAATGTTGAACACTATTCAAGTGAACAAGATGAACATTGTATTTTTTCCATAGTCACTTAATGAGGTGACGTCTCGGAGTGACTAGATTGTAAGTCGATTGATGGTTGTTCAACACCATAAGGTCATACGTGATGACTAGTCGATTACATAGACAGAGTGTGTGACACTTTGCCGGACAATGACCATTTAAAGAGTCCTTTAGTTCTATTATAGACGCTTGGTCGTGGCAGGGATCTTTAAGACGTTCCTATGAGTCGATTCTTTTGACTGGAGACTATTATCCAAGTCAATGCAGTTTCTGAGTGACTTTGATTTTTGTCCTAGGTCGTGCCGTGAAAGGAGGCCAAAAGGACATCTTCTGAGTCATGATGAGCTTTATTGGGCAAAGATAGATAGGGCATACAGTAATTGTCCACCCACGTTAGGTAGCTATATCTCAAGGCCACTCGAGGAGTTAATGACTACAAATGCGTGGCCTCGCTCGGAAGTAATCTCTGAGAGATTTTTCCGGTCAGGTAGTCACACTCCCGATCGAGAAAACCACTCGCGATATGTTCATGTGCAAGTGCGACTTGAAAGACACTTTGCATTGAGTGGGAGATTATAATGGACAAGAGAATTGATAGCGCACACCTTGTGTCGGACAAGTGGGAGATTGTTGGAGTTAGTGTCCTCCACAATAGTGCGTTTACATAATAAATCTCATTAAGGGAATATCATCAGATATTTAATTATTTGATCCTCGTCAGTTGATTAACGTAAATCGATAACGGTTGGCTGACTAAAGTTTGACGTTATTGTCGTGAGACGACGGTGATCAACTGACCCCTTTCGGTCACACCTATAGGAACGAACCCCAATTGATAACTAATTAATTGTATGAGATACAATTTATTTAGTCCCTTGATTTATAGACTAAGAGGTTAGCCGATTATTTTAGAAAGATTTCGAGTTGCGAACTCGAGGCACGACAGTTATTATTTAATTATGCGATAATTAAATGATAAATTATGGGAGACGGGTTTTAGTTAATTAATTGTTAATTCACTAAAATTGTACTAATTGATTAATGTGATTAATATTAGTACGTAAATAATATGTGTAGCGGTACACGTATATTTACGGAGTGATTTGGACGAAATTAATTGGAAGCATTTAAACATGAAACGATGTTTGAATAAAATTTACACGTATTTGTGCGACAAATATAAGAACCAAAATGGACCCGTAAATGGGACATTGGACCGTGTAAATGGAGTGTAGTGGATGATTATGATCATTATACTTTGCTTATTTTTCTTCCATAATTGTCATGTGATCATTATATGTGTCATAATGCATTGGACAATAAAAGAAGGAAAATGAATCCTTCACTCTACCTACTCCACCCGCCACTTCCACTACTTACACTCCATCTTTTGTTCATTTTTTCCTATACTTCATTACTTGACTTTTGCATGTGAACAAAACTTGGTGTATCTCTCTAAAATTATTATACATCATTTACTAAGAAGTTAGTAATCAAAAATATTATTACTAAGAGTGTTAGTAATATTACAAATATTATCAAGGGTTAATTTTACAAGTATCTAGTTAATACTTGTAAGCTTATTTTGGGTGATTTGTTCTTGGGTGCAACTTGAAGGAGACTTTCTTTTTGAAGGTTTTTCAAGGAGGATCATCCATTTCTTTTTGGCTCAAGAACAAACTAGATAGGTGATCTAGTTTGTGCCCATATTACCATAAAAATCTATGTAAGGAAATTGTTTTTCCTTAACTTTCATTTGTATGCTTTTATATTTGCATGTATATTACATAGATCACTAAAATGATAAATTATGAGATAATTTAATTTTTATTAGAGAGTCTAATATGGATCTATGATCTTTCAACCCTTACCTCAAGTCGTTATATTTGAAAATCAAAGCCAAGCCGGCGTGCATGGCGTGTCCACAGGTTTACACGCGCTCAATAAGAGTCAAAAGTATACCCAATTCTACCAACAAAGTAGGACTCTCAAAGGGACAAAAGAGGCTGTCAAAATTGAGTTCAACCCGCTAAAAACTCACCAACAAGATGAAGGAGAAATGATCTTGAGGCCAACAAAGACCCGAACAAACTCCTCCGATCCTCAAAAAAGTAGAACCCCAATAGTAAGAGCCCATAACAAACTATGTTTTCTTTTTCAGAGGGAACCTCGCAAATTAAATTGACCCTTTTTAGTTTTTATTGTGCTCACAAATTCTCTCTCTTAATTAACCTAGAATAAAACTTGGGTTTTTATAAATTTTATTTCACCCAAGATAAAATATCTAGACCAACTAAGAAAATAAGACTTATAGAACATTAATACTAATACCCTAATACAAAACAAATATTATCTAAAAAACTAAGGAAGACAAACCCTGGTGAAATACTGAACAAGGAAATAAAAAACTAACGGGATTTAGTATCAAAAAAAAATTATCTGTTGAATATACTTGTTTAGTTATTTTGCTTATAAATCATGTGACATATTTTTTTTTCTGCTTTATACTTTTGTAATACCCGGTTATTTGAAGAGCTATAAAGGAACACTACACCAAATAAGTCCTTCAATAATGGTTAGATAATGCAATTACCGTTTTTAAATAGAAACACGGGCCCGTTATTGCAATGACAGTTGTTAAATATATACCATGGTTGTACAAACACGGGACCGTTATATAACATCAATAACGGATCTATAATACCGTTATCACAACTCAAGAACAGTTATAAAACTGTTGTTAAATATGTTTATGGCAACGGGTATAATTTTGAGAAACCGTTATTAAATCTTAATAACGGTTTCAAATTCGTTGTCGTAGTTTACTATTGACAACGGTTTACTGGTACCAAAACCGTTGTTAAATATTATATATGATAACGTTCATTTCGTTATCTTATTTAATTGAATGTCAAAATTTAGCAACGGCTTTATTGCATGCAAAACCGTTGTTATTTATCTATTGACAATGGTATGTAACCTTATCTGTTTTTATTGATGAAACTTTGACAACGGTTCTGTTTAAATAAACCATTGTAAAAGTTTTGAATTCGACAAGGGTTATCATTCCTTATCTTTTATTTTTTGCGGTTTGAATGAGAGGGAAAATATGATAACTGTTATTTATCTAAATAAAACCGTTGTCAAATAATTATTTACAACGGGTTGTTTTTAACCGTTATCGTTTTTAATTATTATTTTTTTTAAAAAAAAATTGTTTTAGCTTGTTCTAGCAGCTGCTGAAATGCTATTTTTTCAGCAGCGTTTCTAGCAACTATTGAAATGCTATTTTTTCAGCAGCTGCTGAAAATAGCAGTCCAGCAGCTGTGCACTCCAAAATTTTATCCTACATCAAAATATTACACCTCATGATCAATTAAACCCAGTGTAAATACAGTAGAAACAGGCTAATCAAAAGCCAATACACAACTTCCTCAAAAAAACAAAAGAAGCCAATATACAACGCTCTATATATACACGTACATAAAGTATGAGCAAACTATTGAGACTCCGCTAATGAAACAACATAACTGACCCACATATTTCTCAACTGGGTGATGTTCTCTCGCGAGGACTCTGTCACATCACTCGAAAGTAAGATAAAAAAAAATTTAAACTCTCAATGTAAGGGACGATTAATAGAATATTTGATAATATTATTTGAATTATTACGAATGATCTTATCTGATCTCTTAATTGCCTAGCTCAAAAACACAATTTGATAAGAGTTACAAAGTTCCTCGATTGATGTATGGATTTCTTTTTTTTGGAATATGTGGATGTATTTTTGTTAGTTAACTCCATTAATGAAACCTAATTAGCAGGTATTTTAAATCCAATCCTACAAACTCGACCTTGTTATTAATACACCTCTAACAAACAAAAAAATCCTAAAATTTGGATGAGTCATGAGTGTTTCATTACAATCAATTAAATCAAAGATGCTCCATCTACTAATAAAAAAAACTTGGGAGCGAGAGATGTTCCTTCACTAATTAAGTATTGAGCGAATATTTTTCCTACTCCATTATATTTTTTTTTTGCGGCCCTTTTGTTATATTGATCATGAACCTAAGTGATTATCTAATTTTAATCGAAGTCAATCATTTACACTCATTACTTTGTAAGCCACATATTAGTTTAAATTCTGACGAGTCTAATCTAAAGTCATTCCATGATATTATGACACAACAACTTTATCAATCAAGGTATGCCTTAAGTTTATCGCAAACATGCTTTTCCAAGTTTAACCACCTTTTACTCATAATCAAATACTACAATATCTTATATTTCACCCAAATACGCTACTACTTTTGTTCATTGAGAATTAAGATGGCCTTTTATGTTATATAAACTTCACAGTGGTGCCAGACCTGCCAATATTTCACTATACAACCGCTCACAGTTATGCACATATCACCAAGATAGATAGCATGTCTGCATCATCCACATAATGATGAATGAAGAACGAAGGACAAGGGTACTGTATGTGTTGCAAAAGTTAATATCTTTTGGCTGTATAGTTGGGAAATGAAAAAAGTATCATACATAGTATAGGCGGCTTAAGTAACTTTTGAAAGTGAACTTTTGTTCAACTTTGCATATCTCATACAATTAAAGAAAAATTAAATCTAAAATTGTCATGATGGAAACATGATTTAATCTCAAGGTATATCAGTAATTTAGTATATTCTCTTCCCATCTCCGTCATTCGTTTACCTTTGATTAAAACACTCCTTACAAAAATATAAAACGATAAATAAATAAATGAGACGGAAGAAATATCTAATATGCCTATAGTATATGTAAATAGTTGAGAACCCTATTATTACCTTATTATTGAATGAAAACATATGAGTAATACCGGACAATAAAATTCCGCTACGATCAATTTATATCTCTTCCAATGGCGACCTGGTCATCAAGGGATAAAAAAACAGAAAGTCATGATTAGTTGCAAAAAATAAAATTGCAAACAAATAATCTTACTAATTAACAAACAAATACTCCAATATTTAATAAATCCATAGCTACATTAAAAAGGAAGTTAAGTTTTGGTGTGACAAAATAGTAGTAATGTTTAAGCTATTCATGGCAACGTTATTCAAGCTCTACAAATAGTAGTAATTGCTTTATATAATCAATGCATATTCAAAAGAAAGCAACGTTATTGTTGCTGCTAATTATTAGCAACAAATATTGAGAAACTATAATTACTCAGGAGGCTTGAATGTCCTTTATATAAGGAGTTAAACTTAGATCTTTGCAAGTCCTTAGAACTCATCATGAAGAATCCTATTCAATCTCGTCTTTAAAAGTCTTTATCACGAAGAATCCTATTCAATCTCTAATTAGAAGGAAAAGTGGCGGTGATTATTATAATGCATTTTAGGTAATTCATAATAGTGGACTATGTATTATTGGTCGAAAGTGTTTCGGAAAATTTGGACTCTCTGTAATCGCTCGAAAAAAGTTTCCTTTATTAATATAGATAGATAGATAGACTAGACTAGATTTAATGCACGTGCGATACACGGGCCACCTTGTAGAGTCTATTGTAATACAATAATTTATTTTCACAATGTAATTAAATATTTCAACCACAACATAAAATCCTAATGCCTATCTAATAAATAAAATATAGATAATATAACGAGGGACGCCCCTGACTTGAACAACCCAGTCGTCTTCTCTGACGAAGATATCCCTCCCTTCGGAGCCAACCATAACCTTGCCATGTACATTACCGTACACTGTCTCAAGAAGAATGTACCCATGGTCCTTGTAGATGATGAATCCATGGTGAATGTCATTCCCCTCAAGACTGCTCACAAACTGGGTATTAAGAAAGCTGATTTGGTCCCGACAAATCAAGGAGTACGTGCCTACGACGGCACTCGTCGCAAGATCGCGGGGCTCATCACTCTGACCATCGCAACCGGACTACTGGAGAGGCAAACCAGTTTTCAGGTGGTCGACATCGACGCCTCCTTCAATATGCTCATGGGACGTCCCTGGATTCACGCCGTCAAGGCAGTTACCTCAACTCTCCACCAGAAAATCAGGGTCCCCTTCAACGGGAAAACAATCACAATTCCTGCTTCCCCGATCAAAGTTGTCATGAGAAAGAGAGTAGCCTCCCAAGCCATTGAGGAGGATGATAATGAAATGTGGGGATTCCAAGCTGTGAACGCCATAACTGATGAACCAACACCCTGTGATTGTGACCCATTTGCCAACCTCATAGTCAACCGTATCATGATGCGCCAGGGTTACTTCCCGGGTTTACCCCTAAATCCACTGAAGAGCACCTTACCTCCCTTGAAACAGGCTAAGGTCCCCAACATTCCCTTCGGGCTGGGCTATGAACCTATCGATGAAGATATCCAGGAAATGAACCTCCTAGTTCGAAAACGCAAGAAGCACGGGGTTATCCTTTGTCCCTATCATCTGACCCTCAACGGATACTTTGTCCTAGAGGGAGAGTCAAAGCTCTACCATGGCTTTCCGGAGCCGATCTATGACTCTGTGGCTAAGGCCAGGTACCCGGGTGTGGAAGTCTTTCAGGATTGCTACTTCATCCCCGACAACACCGAAGCTGCTTCAACCGAATCTAAGCCGTCGTCATGCCTCGATGGACAAGCGGTCACTCTCCTCTTTGGGGAAGATAACATCAAGCACCTCGACTATGAGGACATTATCAACATCGCCCTGAAGGACAATCAATTTGACCCAACCGCCTTGATCTCCGACACTGACCCGGAGAAAGCTATACAAGGCTGGGGGGAAGACCGTCAAGTGGACCGATCGCCAAGGTCGCATTCTCAAGATCACAACTGAAGAAGGCCCAATGTTCAAGGAGGGAAGTGTAGAAGAATCTGAATCTGAGTCTGAGTCGGAGTCAGAGTCTATCATAGCTCCTAACACTCCTGATGTCCCAGTCAAGGTCCCCTTCCCACTATTTTATCACAAAGTCGTGGCTGATTCAGAGGCTGAGTCTACTAGGGTCATCCCCACTCCCATGAAAGGTGACAACCTAGAACCTGTTCCAGGGGCCACCTCCTTTGCTGTGTCACCTCTGACTGACCACGAGATGTCTGTCCTCTCCAAGCTTTTCGTGTTGGAGCTGGTGTCCTCCACAAATTAGTGTGATAACATTTGTAAATCTCTTACAGGTTCACAAGGGTATATTTCGTATATTTAATCAGTTGATTAACGTTTACCTAATAACGGTTGGCTTGCTATAAAGTTTGACGTTATTATCATACAAATGGCGGTGATCAACTGGTCCCTAAAGGTCACACCTATAGGACGTATTTGAGAAATGTGGTTATAGAAATATAATCACATTGATGCCCAAAATGACTAAAAAGTTAGTCAATGTGTTGATGAGATAATTATTTAATGAAAATTAAGTAATATTAAGTTGAGACGAATTAACTGTCAATTCGTAAAATAAATATAATAAGTTATATTTAATTAAATATATATAAGGTTAGTTTGGACGAATTAATCTGTTAATTCGTAGTTAAATATAATCAGTTGTATTTAATATCAACAAGTTGAATGTGTCATAGTGTAATAGTGAGGGTACACATACCAAGAGGTCATGGGTTCGATCCTCACTAGATGACAATTTAACACACTTTATATATTTTTTGGAAAGACCAAAAATAAGGAAATTTTTATTCATTATTTCGGTCATTATTGGCCGAAAATTAGGAGAATAATATATTTCCTAATTGAATTGGTAATTCGGTCTATATAAGAGAAATGGGGAGAATTATTTCTACCCTAATGCTTTTTCTTGACCTTGCCTCCTCTTTCTCATCACAAGAACACAAAGACAATAAAATTTTACAGAAAATTTTAAATTGATTTCTAGCATAATCAAAGGGCATATCTCAGATCGTCTTGGGTGCAACTAATAGGCGAATATCAATTTTGATATTGTTCTTAGGCCATATTTGCTAGGACCAAAGGTTATTTCTGAATCCTTTACTTTTGTTTATGTATTTTATTTTATGACTATTGATCATCTGCATTAAATCGTTATAATCCTTCTAGTTTAGGGAAGTATACAGACTTATTTCCCACAAGTGGTATCAGAGCACTAGGCTACGATTTTAATCTTGATGATTTTCATAAAAAATGTATGTAAACTTTAACCTGTTTTTCGAAAAATTAGGGTTTCGAATTTTATGATTCGGAATTTTTTTGTGTGTGCCGTTTTTGTGCCGTTTTTTCTTTCTAGTTTGATGATATTTTTTCCATTCTATTTTTCATATTATAGTTTATAATCAGTTAAAATTATCATATGAAGAATTGGTTGTTTTAATTTAATGCAGATTAAGTTAAAATTGAATGGAATCATCATGTTTATGATAAAAAGATTGTTTTTGCTATATAGTTTTTGGCATATAAATTGATCATGTTCATTATTTCATATGCTAATCATGTTCTAATAGCAAAGGTAAACAATTTAGTCATCAAATCTAGTTTTAGGGCATTTTGCCGCAAAAGGAAAGAAAAAAAGGAGGGGCCGTTTTTAGGGTTTACCGAAAAAAAAAAAAAAAATTTGTTATTTTTTTTTTTGTTTTTGGTAAACCGAGAAAAAAAAAACAATAAGGAAAGTTTTTTTTTTGCCTTTTGCCGAAAAAGATGGAGAAAAAAATTTTTATGGAAAGTTTTTCCTTGTTTTTTTTTTTTCTATTTACCATATTAAAATAGGAAAGGGGTTTTTTTTATTTCAGCCGTGACAATTAAAAAAATTTTTTTTTTTGTTTTTTTTGGCCGAGACATATTTAAAGCATTGGATTTTGTTTTTTATTTTTTTTTATTTTGGCCAATTAGTTATTGTGAATCGGTTCACAATTTAATGATACCGAGTTATTTTAAAGCAGTTTAAAATTTTGACGGATAGAATTCATATTACAAGTTTAATATGGATTATGTATGAATTAATGTGATTAAATTGCGGAATTGTCACTTAATTTAATTTAAATAGGTGGTTTGGATAAATTAATCAACATAATTAATTTATTGTATTATGTATGTTTAATTTATTTTAGTTGATGCTTTTAATTATGTTGAATGAATCGAATGAATGAATTTTATTTACGTATTTAATTTTGCAATCGGTTGTAATTTGTAATACTTAGTGTGGCCTTAGTCAATTATGTTTTCGTAATGAAGGAAACATAATTTTTATGTAATTATGAGATCTCGAATCTCCTTTATTTTAGTTTTGGGTTTTGAAATTAGAATGTAATTAATAGGTCAATTATGTAATTTTAATTATTGTAATTTCAAAGAAGACTAAAGATGAAGATTCAAGCTCACTCCGCTACATGGATCAAGATGGAACATCAAGACAAGCTTCTCGGGTCCAAGGATGGATTCCAAACTTGTATTTATTGTTCATTTTGATAGGATAGGCCACACTAGGACTTTTACTGTTTTTTTTACGTTTTTCATTTTATTGCTTTTCACTCACATGCTAGTAATTGCATCATATTCCGCCTAAAACCAAACCACCTACTACTAAAATGCATGAAAATTGACTCATATAGTTGTTTGTTAGTTTTCATGGACATGCAGATGTCACAGTCTATAAGCCATCACTTTAGTTAAATCATTCTCGCACGCTAGATTATAGTTCACTTAAAATGAATTAAAAATAGTGATGGGATCTTCCTCTAAAAATCGGAAATTGAGATTAGTCTTTATAAGGGCAAACATCTATGAGTCCCTTCTTCGTCGGTAGGCCTAATATGACCCCTTCTACGTTGGGTAAGTAGTTGTGTTGACTTAGTTTACCTCAACATCATAGTCCGAAGAGTTTCTCGTGATTATGATGGACTAAAGATAGAATTTACAGAAATTTATCGACCAGGAATTCTAACGGTAGAATTAGCTAACAAGTTAGCTTATCAATTTGAGAGAATTGAGTCTTGGGGTCATTTATATAATTCTTGAGGGAGGTCAATTGTATAAATGTTTTTGAGTCTTCGCGTTATGACATTAGTTCATTAGACTTAAAATAAAAACGATGCATGCTTATTATTTTATTCTTCTTTCGCAGTGTAGAACACGCTAATTATCAATAATACTGTTACAACAAATGGCTGGAAATAACGCAATCCCAATGCCTAGTGCCACACTAGATCGTTCATCCTCGCTAAAAGTATTCATGGACCAAATGAATCAGTCCACGCGACTGAAGAATGATGGGTCCAACTTTATGATCGGGAGGCGGCACTACGGAATGTCATTGTCATTCGACGGTAAGCTCGGGTATTTAATCGAGCTAATACGGGTCAAACCAGGCCCAAATGCGGAGGCAACGAGTCACTCGCTTATAGTGATTTCGTTATGGAAGCGGGTGCGATAAAGAACGTACTCATCTTTGCAATGGAAACCAATTTGCAGAGACGCTTCATTGCCCAAGGTGCAAACAAGATTTTCACCACGCTCACTAATAAGTTCTCAAAGGCACCGAGAATCATCACATATGAGCATACCTGTCGCTTCTTTGATGCGAAACTCGAGAAGGGCCAACCGGTTAGCCCACACATTCTTCACATGATTGAGAATGTCGAGAAAGCTGAGTCACCGAATTGTAGAATCGGTGAGAGCATTGTCATTGACCGAATGCTTCATTCTCTTCACGATGGTTTTGCCCTTTTCAGGGCGAACTACTACATGAATGACTTGAAAAAGAGTCCTCATGAGCTACACTCCCTTCTCGTACAGACCGAGAAGGATATGAAATTGAGTGGGAGCATGAAGCAGGATGTTCTCACGATTCACAACAAGAGTAAAGGTAAGGGCAAGGCTCATGGCGACCTAGCTGTAGGTAAGCCAAAGTTTAAGAAGCCAGAAAACGGTAAGAGTGCGCTCGGTGAGACTAGTGGCTCACAGGGCAAGACAAAGAGCAAGGGCGGTGACATAGAGTGCCAGCATTGTCACAAGACTGGACATTGGAGGAGGAACTGTCCCGTCTACCGTGAGGACATCAAAGCAGGCCGCATCGTTCCTGTTGGTATGTCATCTTATATTCATATGATTGAGATTAACCATGCAAGTTTCGGAACTTGGGTACTTGATACTGGTTGTGGTTCTCATCTGTGTAATCATTTGCAGGGCCTAAAGAACATCATACCTCTCGAAAAGGGTGATGTGGACCTGCGAGTCGAGAATAGAGCACGAGTTGCTGCAGTCTCGAAGGGAACATATGTAATCCAACTCCCTAGTGGTTTTGAGTTATCATTAAATAACTGTTACTATGTACCCAGTTTATCTAAGAACATTATTTCTGTTTCCGTACTTGCTAAAGACGGTTTTACATTTTCAATAAAGGATAATAGTTGTATTTTCTCTTTTAATGAAATGATTTATGGCAAAGCAGTTTCCATGAATGGAATTTATATCTTAGATCAAACCACGGAAGTATTACACATGAATAATAAGAAATTAAAGGTTGGTGACAAAGATCAAACCTATCTATGGCATTGTCGAATGGGACACATAAATGAGAAACGGGTAAAGAAACTCGTCGATAATGGGACTATTCCCTCATTCGGATTTTCGGCATATGGCACGTGTGAATCATGTCTCATTGGCAAGATGACTCGAATTTCCCTCAAAGGTGTTGGAATGCACGCTAGTGACCTATTAGGACTCATACATACAGACGTATGTGGACCTATGTCAATTACCGCTAGAGATGGCTATAGATATTTTATCACTTTCACGGACGATTTGAGTAGATACGGATATGTCTACTTAATGAAGCATAAAAGTGAGTCCTTTGAGAAATTCAAGGAATACCAGAATAAGGTACAGAACCAATTGGGTAGAAAGATTAAAGCACTCCGTTCAGATCGTGGTGGCGAATATCTTTCAAATGAGTTTGATCAACACCTGAAAGACTGTGGAATCGCTCTACAGTTAACTCCTCCTGGAACACCTCAATTAAATGGTGTGTCCGAACGGAGAAATCGAACCTTACTTGATATGGTTCGATCCATGATGAGTCACACCGTAGTGCTTGATTCATTATGGGGTTATGCTCTTTGTCATTTGCTCTTATACTTAACCGAAGTCCGTCTAAAGTCGTCGACAAGACTCCATATGAAATGTGGAAGGGAACGGTACCTAACTTGTCCTTTATTCGGGTTTGGGGCTGCGAGGCTTATGTCAAGTGGAGACACGAGGATAAGCTCGGCCCGCGATCGGTCAAGACATATTTTATAGGTTATCCGAAAGGAACATTTGGTCATTACTTCTATTCGCCTACCGAACATCGAGTATTTGTTGCGGCTAGTGCGACGTTCTTAGAGAAAGAATTTCTCGAGAACAAGTCGAGTAATAGAACCTTCGAGCTGTCGGAGATTCCAGAACCAACAACCGAGGAACAAATGGAGGAATCTGTACCTCCTACTGATGATACAGTTAATATTCCTGAGGAACCTAGGAGGTCGGGTAGAGACTCTCATCCTCCGGACAGATACATTGGTATGGTCGAGGAGAATGATGTTTTACTTCTAGAAAGTAATGAACCCGCAACCTATAAAGGTGCTATGGCCTGTTCCGACTCAAAGCTATGGCTCGAAGCCATGCAATCCGAGATGGACTCCATGTATGAGAATAACGTATGGGATCTAGTTGATTTACCTAATAAGGTAAAAACCTCTAAAGGCAAATGGCTTTACAAAATAAAGCGTTCAGACGCGCAACTGAGATATCTATAAGGCACGACTTGTGGCAAAAGGTTTCACTCAAGTGCAAGGATTGCATTATGATGAGATTTTTGCACCTGTAGTCATGCTACGTTCCATTCGGATAATCTTAGCGATTGCCGCATTTCATGATTATGAGATTTGGCAAATGGATGTGAAAACCGCCTTCTTAAACGGTTATTTGGAGGAAGAGTTGTACATGGTGCAACCCGAAGGTTTCATAGATCCTGAGCATCCTAAGAAAGTATGCAAGTTTAAGCGTTCCATTTATGGACTTACGCAAGCTTCTCGGAGTTGGAATCATCGTTTCGACCAGGTGATAAAAGAGTATGGTTTTACTCGATCGGTCGAGGAAACATGCTTATATATCAAGTCGAGTGGGAGCAAGATTGTATTCTTGATATTGTATGTCGATGACATACTCTTGATTGGGAATGACATTCCTCTCCTATTTTCGATTAAAGAATGGTTGAAGAACCATTTCCAGATGAAAGATCCGGGTGAGGCACAAAGAATTTTGGGCATCCGTATCTACCGAGATAGATCACGACGGACGTTATCACTTAGTCGAGAGTCTTATTTGGATAAGATTCTTGATTGGTTCAAAGATGACCAACTCCAAGAAGGGGAACCTTCCAATGATGTGTGGGATGCGGTTGAGCAAGTCTCAATCACCCACGACGCCTAAAGGGGTTGAACGCATGAATCGTGTTCCTTATGCATCAGCTATAGGATCAATCATGTATGCCATGATATGCACACGTCCAGACGTAGCACATGCATTGAGTATGACGAGTCGGTACCAAAAGAATCCAGGTACCTACGGAGGACTAAGGATTGGGTATTGACTTATGGAGGAGATATTAAGCTATGCGCGACCGGTTACGCAGATGCTAGCTTCCAAACGGATCTCAGTCCGGTTCGTCTTCACTCTTAGTGTGTTGTAGCAGATTCTACTACTAAACCGTTGAATTATGATAAGCATGTAGGGCATGTTAATTCCATGGGAATTAAACATGTTCCTAAGTTGTAGTACTTGATTATGGATTTGATACATTATCTTTTTCATATATTATTTATAAATTCATCGTTTTATATATATAATATTTTGTTTTTCATGTGGATTGTACTGACAACATTGAACGCCACAAAGTGAACTGAATTACATTATATTTGCTTTGGTCCGTAATCGCCAATGTGAGCTGATAACTCCGGCTATTATATTGTGCAGTCGATTGATGGTGGGTTCAACGAGCCATAAGTTAAACGGTTGACTAATCGATCACAGATACGAGATTATGACGATGCCTCGTAGGACAACTTTTTGTGACAACGTAATGGAGTCCTAAATGTTTTATAACATTCGGTGCCAGGTCGTGGATAGGACATCCATTGTGTACCTAGAGTCGATTCTTTTGACCATCAACTGTCTCTTGAGATTAAGGCAGTCTTTGGGTGACTTTGGTTTCTTTCTCACGGTCTCACCGTGAATCGGGGCCAAGTAGATTTTTTCGGGTCATTTCATACGTGCTTACGTCTGCAGGATTCGAGTTGAGAAAAATATCCATCCCTTATCATGTATAGTTATTTCTCAGGGCCACTCGAGGAGTTGAATCGAAATGCATGGCCATGCTCGAATGTTGATTCGTTTATCAGTTAAGTTACTCTCTAGTCGGGAAAACCACTCTTGATATCGATCACTTGTAAAATACGACCTTTGTGAATTCGGATTTGCAAATTGTTTTACATTGAGTGGGAGAAATTTTAAAGGACATGAGAATCGGTTATCGCACATACACTTGTGAGGACAAGTGGGAGTTTGTTGGAGCTGGTGTCCTCCACAAATTAGTGTGATAACATTTGTAAATCTCTTACAGGTTCACAAGGGTATATTTCGTATATTTAATTAGTTGATTAACGTTTACCTAATAACGGTTGGCTTGCTAGAAAGTTTGACGTTATTATCATACAGATGGCGGTGATCAACTGGTCCCTAAAGGTCACACCTATAGGACGTATTTGAGAAATGTGGTTATAGAAATATAATCACATTGATGCCCAAAATGACTAAAAAGTTAGTCAATGTGTTGATGAGATAATTATTTAATGAATATTAAATAATATTAAGTTGAGACGAATTAACTGTCAATTCGTAAAATAAATATAATAAGTTGTATTTAATTAAATATATATAAGGTTAGTTTGGACGAATTAATCTGTTAATTCGTAGTTAAATATAATCAGTTGTATTTAATATCAACAAGTTGAATGTGTCATAGTGGTAATAGTGAGGGTACACATACCAAGAGGTCATGGGTTCGATCCTCACTAGATGACAATTTAACACACTTTATATATTTTTGAAAAGACCAAAAATAATGAAATTTTTATTCATTATTTCGGTCATTAGTGGCCGAAAATTAGGAGAATAATATATTTCCTAATTGAATTGGTAATTCGGTCTATATAAGAGAAAAGGGGAGAATTATTTCTACCCTAATGCTTTTTCTTGACCTTGCCTCCTCTTTCTCATCACAAGAACACAAAGACAATAAAATTTTACAGAAAATTTTAAATTGATTTCTAGTATAATCAAAGGGCATATCTCAGATCGTCTTGGGTGCAACTAATAGGCGAATATCAATTTTGATATTGTTCTTAGGCCATATTTGCTAGGACCAAAGGTTATTTCTGAATCCTTTACTTTTGTTTATGTATTTTATTTTATGACCATTGATCATCTGCATTAAATCGTTATAATCCTTCTAGTTTAAGGGAAGTATACAGACTTATTTCCCACATTTCGCTCGTGTTAACTTAATGAACGCTAAGTTTGCTTATGACTCGTCTCAATTTAACTACAATGCAATTCTGAATGACTATGAGGAATTTGACTTGAGTGACTACCCATCTCACTTAGCCAAAGAACTTGACAAACGGGAAACCAGAACCCCCATCATTGAGGAGACCGAGCCTATTAACGTAGGAACCGACAACACACCTCAAGAACTTAGGATAAGGATAACCCTGGACCCCTCGGAAAGACAACAGTTCATTGACCTCCTCCACGAATACAAGGATGTGTTCGCCTGGTCCTACAGAGATATGCCTGGGATTGACAGGGAAATTGCAGAGCACCGGATACCCATTAAGCCCGGAGCTAAACTCGTGAAACAGAAGCTACGTCGGATGCGTCCTAAATGGGCCCTGAAAATCAAGGAAGAAGTAGATAAACAGTTCAAGGCTGGGTTCATCAAAGTGTCTGAATACTCTGATTGGGTGGCCAACATTGTGCCTTTACCGAAGAAAGACGGAAGAATTCGGGTTTGCGTCGACTTCAGGGATCTGAACAAGGCGAGTCCAAAGGACGACTTCCCTTTGCCACATGTTGACATTCTGGTGGACAATACTGCCGAACATGCTCTCCTATCATTCATGGACGGGTATGCTGGGTACAACCAAATCAAGATGGCTGAGGAAGATATGCACAAGACCGTATTCACTACACAGTGGGGTACATATTGCTACACGGTTATGCCCTTCGGCCTCATCAACGCCGGAGCAACCTATCAAAGAACCGCTACCACTCTCCTACATGATATGATGCACAAGGAGGTAGAGGTATATGTCGATGACATGATCGTCAAGTCAAGAGAACAGGACAGCCACATCAACGCCCTTTGGAAATTCTTCGCTCATCTGCGGAAATATAACATGAGACTAAATCCTCAGAAGTGTGCATTCGGGGTCACCTCCGAAAAACGCTTGGGACATGTCGTCAGCAAAAGAGGAATTGAGATTGATCCAACCAAAATTAAAGCCCTTCAGCAAATGCCTCGGCCTAGGAACGAGAAGGAGATTCGGGGATTTCTCGGACAGGTTCAATACATCAGCCGTTTCATTGCCAAGCTCACCATGATTTGTGAACCGATATTCAAGAAATTGCGTGCCTTCGATCACACCGATTGGGACGACGACTGTCAAAAGGCCTTCGACAGGATAAAGGAAATCCTATCCAAACCTCCTGTCCTCATGCCACCTCAACCGGGGATTCCTTTTTCCCTATACCTGACTGTTACAGGCACATCCATGGGAGCAATGCTAGCACAAACAGTCGACGGCGAAGAACGAGCCATCTACTACATCACCAAAAAGTTCATTGAGTACGAGACAAGGTACACCCAACTGGAGAATACATGCCTTGCCCTAGTATGGTCAACAAAGAAGCTGCGGCATTACATGCTCAGCTACACGTTCCACATCTACTCCAAGATGGACCCGGTCAAATATATCTTTGAAAAACCCGTACTAAACGGAAGGCTGTCTAGGTGGACACTCATGCTGTCCGAGTTCGATCTCAAGTTTGTAACCCTTAAGGTTATCAAGGGAAGAGCAGTTGCTGATTTCCTAGCAGAGAATCCCGTGAACGAGGATCCAACGACTGCACATGGTCACTTCCTGACGAGGACATCCTTTGTGCTGATTCCGACGCATGGGACCTATACTTCGACGGTGCATCTAATCTTAGAGGCTTCGGGGTAGGAATCCTCCTAATATCACCAGAGGGAGAACATGTACCGATCTCGGTCAAACTAGACTTTGCCGTCACCAACAACGCCGCTGAATATGAAGCATGTCTCATCGGCCTACAAGAAACCATCACACTTGGCATCAATAGACTGAGGGTCCACGGCGATTCCTCACTCATCATCAATCAGGTGTCCGGATCATGGAAAATCCGAAGTGACAGCTTAGCTCCCTACCGAGCAAAGATCAATCAAGAGGCCGAGTTCTTCGACCAAGTCGACTACTTCCACTTGCCACGAGAGGAAAATCAATTTGCTGATGCCCTAGCGAAACTTGCCGCACTCGTCAACATACCTGACGACATGACATCGATGCCCCTATGTGTCGAGAGAAGGAGCGAGCCAGCTCACATTTGTGCCATCAACAACGACGAGGAAAGCCATGATGAACCTTGGTACCAAGCCATCCTTAACTACAAAACCAAAAACGAATTCCGTCCCAACTCTGACCCAAGAGGACAAAGAGCCATTCGTTTACTTGCATCACAATTCGTGATAAACCAAAATCAACTATACAAAAGAACACCCCAAGGAATTCTCCTCCTTTGCATTGACCATCACAAAGCCAAAAAAGTCATGGGAGAGGTTCACGACGGAGAATGTGGCCCTCACATGAGCGCAATGATGCTTACTCGAAAAATCATGCGGCTAGGTTACTACTGGACCACCATGGAAGCTGATTGCCGTAACTACGTCAAACATTGCCACAATTGCCAAATCTTCGCCAACATACAACACATACCACCATCCCTTTTATACACCATGACATCACCCTGGCCTTTCTCAACCTGAGGCATCGACATCATCGGGAAATTTAACCCGGTAGGCACCAAGGGGCATTGTTTCGTCCTTGTCGCCATCGACTATTTCACTAAATGGGTAGAAGCGCAGTCATATGCAGTCTTGACCACCAAACAAGTGGCCAAGTTCATCCAAAACAACTTCATCTGCCGGTATGGGGCACCCCATGAAATCATCAGCGATCAAGGCTCTCACTTCCGGGTGGAAACTCAAGCCTTGCTGGACAAATACAAAATCAAACGACATCGATCATCCTCCTACCGTCCCCAAACTAACGGAGCGGTGGAGGCAACGAACAAAACTCTTGTCACCATTATCAAGAAAATGCAAGACAACTACCGTGATTGGCCGAGCAAACTCCCATTCGCACTCTGGGGATACCGAACCTCCATTCGAACACCGACAGGCGCCACACCCTTCTACCTAGCATATGGTATGGAGGCGGTTCAACCGGTAGAGTTAGAGGTCCCTTCTCTACGCATCCTACTGGAGAGTCAAGTCCCTGAGGCGGAATGGACCTGTCGAAGGTACGAGCAACTCACTCTTCTAGACGAGCGGCGACTCAACGCCTTGCACAACGTCCAGCTATACCAACGACGTATACAACAGGCATTCAACAAGAGGGTCAAACCCCGGAACATCAAGGAAGGCGACTTGGTCCTCAAGTCGGTTCGAGCACCATTACCCATCGATCCGAGGGGAAAATTCAAACCTAATTGGGCCGGGCCATACCTGGTCAAGAAAGTACTTTCGGGGGGCGCAGTGAGACTGAGTGACCTAGACCGGGAGGATTTTACAAACCCGACCAACCTAGACCAACTCAAGAATTACTACCCTTGAACCATAGCAACCAGCGACCCAAGCCTAGTTCTACAACTAGCAACCACCTCAACCCTTTTCAAGTCAAGTTCATCAACGTGTTCTGATTTGATATTGCATGTTTTATCGAGTCTAAGTTGCGGCACCTTGCCCGTTTCAAAGGTTCTTTGATCTGTCAAAGGCAACATCCATTTGCACTAAAACAAAAAAAATCCTGAACTACAAGCATGGTTTGATTTCACCTCTTCAGGTGGATACGTAGGCAGTCCCTCTTATACATGAGGGATACAACCACAAAACCCAATCAAATTTACAAAACATTTCGAACTACGATCATGGTTTGATTTCACCTCTTCAGGTGAATACGTAGGCAGTCCTTTCTTACACAAGAAGGATACAACCATCCCCACAATAAAAAACAACCATCCCCATACGACAAAAAAACACCGACATACAAAAAAAATCCCCAATCAAAAAAAAAGAAAAGGGGAAACCATTCCCTTTCCCACAAAAAATACGAAAATAAGCCTTTCTCCCTTTCTACAAAAATCCCACTTTCCCATGTGCAAATGTTTAGGACGATTCAAATCGAATTGCCTTTACAAAATGGATGGAAGAAACAAGCGTTCACAATTTTCGACACGAGCAATCCTCTTATTTAATTAATAATGGGAAGGATTACAATTTCAACAACAAATAAAACTCGACGAGTCTACAACTTGTCAAAGCTAAGGTGTCAACTAAAACACCTCACATAATAAAACTAGCACAAAACACACAATAACTAGCTAGTACAACATAATAAAAACTTACGACAATAATACAACATAATAATAAAGTGGGTAATGGAGGTCTTCACTCTTCCATTCTACCCTTGCCTTTTCCCTCGGGGTACATCATCCCCTTGTCCTTCTTGTTGGCCCGCCTAGCATGGATTTCCTCCTCGGAACGGATCCTCAACGGATCTAAAACGGCAACGGCCTCCGGTCTAGCACAAGACCCCATGTTCGACCCAAAACGAGCCAATGCACGGCCCACCATATTCTTGGGACCCGAGCTTCTTCTCTTCGGTGGCCTCATCACATCCGGGCTAACTCCATCAACATACTTCTCAAAGAAGGCACGGTTGGCCTTGCCAACCTCTCGATACTTCAAGTCGACAACCTCGTCCTTACGGAATTTGGACCTCTCTTCCAAGGACGGAGCACGTGACCACTTGACATAAGCGGGAGTCACCCATGTCGTGGCAACGGGGTTTGGTACCTCCCAAAGCGGCCGAGTGGCCCATCATCTTTCGAAGACCTCCACAAGCTCGGAGTTCCGGAAAACATTCTCTTGAACAAGGGTATCTTGAGCGGGCACCTTTTGTTGACGCCCCATTTGCCTCATAAGCCTTTCGGGATAAATGTAGGAAGCACCCTTCAAACCCACCACCATCAAAGAACGATGACTAGCACTCGAAGCGGGCAACTCCGTGAAGAACCTCAAGTGCCACCATGGCACCACCCAACGGATGTGAGGACCACCCTTCTCCGCCAATCTTGCGGCCCAATAAGCCTCGGTAGAAGCAAAACTATCCGAGTACAACTTCTTCCTCATGGTAAGGTGACGGAAGGAATAAGAAGAAGAATAAACCGGAGGCTCTACATACCTTAGCCTCTCCAATAGCCACACTTGAAGGATCCTTGGAGACCCAAATGAAGGATCTTCTCCGCAAGAGCCTTCCTTGTCCAAAGCTTGGATGATCTTGCCAAGCACCAACATGATGGATCTCTACCATGCTCCATTTGCTCAACCACATGTATAAGGGTCATGCTACCATAGCATTTTGGCCCCTCCTTCTTCAAAACATCAACAAAGAGGTACACATGGACAAGGCAAAAGGCAAGAGCCCTTCTCCTAGCCACCTCCGAAACACTGGCATCTAATCGGTTTGAAAAGATGTTGATAAGAGCCAACATATCCACACCATGTGGAGCAAGAAGGAAGTTGACTTGACTTGTCGACAAGCCCAACATGGAACGGAATTTCTCCTTGTAGCACAACCGAGTCGGAGGAAGCACCGGAACACAACCCGACCACCCACCAATGGCTCCAACTTCTTCGGCAATAGGACAAATTTCACCTTTCGGGAAAACGAAAACATGGTGTTTCGAATCCCAAAACCGAGAAGATGCTTCGAGAAATGAGGGTTGCACCTTGACTTGACGGAGCACCAACAATTGACCAACTCCCATACAAATGAGTTGATATTTTTTGGGAGGCGACAAATCCCGGCACCATTGTCGCAACGCATTCTCAAAAGCATCCATGAAATATTTTTGTGGAAGAAGAAGAAGAAGTTTTGTAGAGATGTTTTTGTGTTTCGGATGATGAAACAATGAAGCGCAAACATCACTATTTATACAAAAATGATCAGCGCGTTTTTCAGAAAAAGGAGAGAGCTGGCTCCCATCGCCAGGCTGCTCGCGCCTCTTTGGGCCTTCCCCAGGATTCCCGTTTTTGACTTGTCTCTTTCAATATGTGTTTTCTCCTGACACCTCAAACCTCCCGCCAGGATGCTCGCGCCTTTTCGGGATGATCCAGGACATTTTTTGTTTCCTCACACTCACATTTCCTTGTTTTCGCGTTTTACGAAATCCGACACGGTTTCCATGACGCAGTTTTGAACATACGGATTTTTCTTCTTTTTTTTAAGGGGGGAAGGACTAGTCGCCCCGATCCACGACGGATCGTTTCCACATCAATCAAAATTCCGCAATTTTTTCGCTTTTTCGCAATTTCCCAGCAAAAATAAAAAACGAAAATTGATAACACGACGTCAGTTTTTCTCAAAATTCAAGCACTCACAAATTCGAGTCTTGACCTCATCAAATCAAATACACTCGTAAAAATCTTTTCTAAAATTCATCCCCGACGGTTTGAATTTGAATTTTTTCGAGTCACAAATCAATTTCAACAATTTCAACGCAATTTAATTCAAGACACGAGTTAATTGCTCAATTTTCAAATCCAAACGTGACGACTTGTCGCAAAAATTTTCAAAATTCACTTCAAATTCCAAAATTCAATTTTTAACCTCAAGTCATCTTGGTTAATTTTGCCTTCGATCAAATGCTTTTACGTGTTTACGTTTATGCATATGTGCTGCCTGTTGCCTGTTTTTCTACACTAACGATGCAGGAACTAGTGCGAAACAAAAGGGGAATTGACAGCCGACAGTGGTCCTCCGAAACATAACACAAAAAAGCCAAAATCACAAAATGAACCACAATCCAAAAACACATATATACAAACCGCCTCACGCAAAATACATCGACACACGTTTGATGCAAACGACTGACCATACAAACAAGATCCAGTACAGACATTTTTCATACAGACACTGGCCTTAGACAACTAACTGGGGCTATCCGCCACCTATCGAACTAAGCACTACCTATCCTTCCAATCAGAAAAGAAAAGGAGCAACACGGGGAAAAAAAGGAGAAACAGCGGAAGCAGAGGTGGTTACCATGACGGCAACACCGCGTTCCTCCTCCGTAACAAAAAAAGAAAAATGGTGCCTTGCAGATTTTGGACGACGCGAAAACCGAGGATCGTAACTTAGCGCGTTACCCCGATGTTGACCCCCAATCAGCAGAATTCGACAGCGATCGAAAGTGGCAACCTGGGATAATACACTCGTACTGAACCCCACTCATTGGACATCCGGACCTCTGCAGACAACGACCAACGATCAATACCCGATCATTGGCCGGTCAAAGGCCGCCAGGTAGAAACACAACCAAGCCTGTAACGAAAAACAGTCGTCTCTTTCCCTCCAGGATCATCTTCCTCCTCCAAGGCCTCCACGACGGACCCCATAGGTCCCAAATGACATCCTACAATCAAAAGAAAACAACGAACGTCAGCCGAAATTTCGGCATTATGACGGCGTAAAATGGACAAATCCAAAAACAACAACACCCTGCAAAGCAAAACAAGGGCAATCCCGCCCAAACCCAGCCAGACAAAAAAAACGCACAAAAAAAACGACTCGCCCCTCTTTTCAAGTAAAAGACGAGTCAAAACAACCACAATAAAAAAAAAGGCATCCCAAGACCCACAGAAGGTCCGCCAACAAACCAAAATACATTCCCAATGCAATGGGGAATTTTTCTACGGCTCAAAAAGGCAATTTATACGCCAATTTGAGCACAAACCGGTCAAAAATTCAAAATACGACTACGACGAGGCAACGTGATTTTACACGCCTCAAGGCGACCTAAACTACCAATAAGGTCCATTTCAAGGCAAACTGACTCAATTCAAGCTCAAACAGACGCTTATTTTGTTAGACATAAGACAGTCACGAAAGGCAAAAGTTCCAATTTTGCCCACAATATCCAACGAAGGTCCATAATGGCAAATACGGTCTTTCCGGACTACAATGCAACCTAGTGGGACCCACTATCCAAGCAAATAAACTTGGCATCGTGAAATGAGACGGTTTCTTCGCCTCACTCACGTTTTTCGAACATAGGGAGCAGGAACGGGGACCAAAAATGCAAACTAAAAGCACCCCTATACTCCTAAACAGGTTTCTAACCTAATGCAATCATCAATTTCACTTGAAATGGGCTCAATCAAAAACGCCCAAATCGATTTTCTAGGGTAAAATTTTCGCCCTAATTCAATTCAGCTAAAGAACCAACAAATTCAGATGGATTCAAGAGGAAATACATACCTTGAGATGACATTATTGTTGATAACACGAATGGAAGCAAGGAAAGGTCCAACAATGGCGGATTTTTGTGATTATGTTGAAGGTTGAAGACGAAATGGAGGGAATGGTATGCGGACCATCCTCGCGTCTTTTACAGAAAAATAGGAAAGCTCCCTTAGTTCGCCAGGTAGCTCGCGCCTAAATCAGGCCTCCCCTTGCTCTTTCAGCGAAATTTGGGCTTTGGCCCAATTTCCCGTAATAAGCTTCAAGTTTTCAATGATGATATTAAGGACCGCCATTTTTCAAATACAAAAACAAATAGTGAAATCAAAATTCAGCATTTTCTTTCAAAAATTTCAAACAAACGGCGATCAAAACCGCCATTTTCCCTTCAAATTTCAAAAATAATGGTGAAAATTCAAAATTCACTATTTCTTCAAATTTCAAACGACGACAATTAAAACCGTCAAAAATAATAGTGAAAATTCAAAATTCACTATTTCTTCAATTTTCAAAATAATAGTGATAATTCAAAATTCAATATTTCTTCAAATTTCAAACGACGACAATTAAAACCGTCAAAAATAATAGTGAAAATTCAAAATTCACTATTTCTTCAATTTTCAATTTTCAAAATAATAGTGAAAATTCAAAATTCGCTATTTCTTCAAATTTCAAACGACGGCAATTAAAACCGTCATTTTCAAAATAATAGTTGGAAATTAAATTCCACTATTTTCACCATACATGTCAACGGCGGCACATAAACCGTCACTTCAAACGTAATAGTGAAGATTCCAAATTCACTATTTCCTTCACATGTCAACGGCGGCACATAAACCGTCACTTCAAACGTAATAGCAAAATTTTAAATTTGCTATTTCCTTCAAAAATTCAAACAAACGGCGATTAAAACCGCCACTTCAAATTCAAAAACGAATAGTGAAGATTCCAAATTCACTATTCCTTCAAATGTCAACAGGGGGCTTCCTCGCGGAACCAACTTATTTCAAAAACAGTGATAGTGAAAATTTAAATTCACTATTTCCACGGCGGCATCATGAGTCCGCTACTTTCAAAACAAGCCCATCTGACGCGGCTATTCTAACAGTCAATTAACCGACCGCACCATGGCTGGCGAGCCTTACTACGTACCATGGCTGGCGAGCCTTATTACGCACCATAGCTAGCGAGCCTTACTATGCATCGCGGCTGGCGAGCCCTCCTCATGAACGCACCATGGCTGGTGAGCCTTATTACGCACCATGGCTGGCGAGCCTTACTATGCATCGCGGCTGGCGAGCCCTCCTCAGGTACGCACCATGGCTGGCGAGCCTTACTGCGCATCACGGCTGGCGAGCCCTCCTCAGGTACGTACCATGGCTGGCGAGCCTTTATTCGCAAATGTGCAAGTACGTATCCGAAGATGCCTTAGGTATGACTCCTTCTTATGGCTGGCGAGCCTTTGTAAGTAGTCTAACGGACTTTAAACGACCTGCACGGATAGTCGACAGACTCTAAACTATTCCCGACGACAGGTCCTTGACTCGTATCCTCGAGTCGACTTGACGTTGCCCTTCCCGACGGCAGGTCCTTGGCCTGAATCCTTTCGAGCCACCTCGACGTCGCTTGGGTCTCCAGGTTGTAATCTTCGATTGACCCGGGGACTCTACTTTGACTTTTGCCCTGTCCAAGCCTCAGTCAAAGTGGGGGCTCTGTAGATACCCAGTATCCGCTGAGACTCCGACAAACACCCGATGATTATCGGACTATAACGTGCTTTGGAATCGCGACGTTTGATCGACAGTTTGTGTACAACTTTACGTCGGAAAACTTAAAACGATTTCGAAAATAAAACATTTTAAAACTTTTTAAAAGTATCTGGAATGTTTAATGCACGACGACGGGGTCGCAATGACACTAACTAGTGTCAAAACTGACACCGGACCAAAAACCGACTCAAAAATTCAAATCCCGATTCCAACAACGAGTCAAACCGAGTCAACCACCAAAAACAAAACATTCAAAGCCTTCTATGTTAATATTTCCCGGATTCATGAATGGTCAAGTACCAAACATGTGACTACAAATCCTAGGATAGAACAAATCATGATTGCACTTGTCTGAAAGTGACATGAAAACTCAAAGACCCGCGACGAGGCTCGCGCCTCTTTGAGTAGCCCAGGTGGCCACGTCGCTCAAAACTCACACACAGCTCAAACGGTCACACACACACAATCACACCCACTCCAATCAATCTCCGTCACCGACTGTCCACTGGACCAGCCCTGCCAGTGGGGGACCGCAGCCGTACCCACCAAATCTCCGCTCATCATACCGAGCGATAACCTTGTCCCATTAATGTGCACATCCCCTCCCGTGGCGGGTTCCACGGAGGGCGAAACTAGGGCGTGAAACCACTCTCGCAAGTGACTCCACTCAGCCGAGAATGCATCTCGAGAACCAGAGACAAACAATCACAAATCATCACCAACACATTATGGGACTAATATTGAGTAGGGAAACCCTACCTGGAAAGCAACACAACCATCAGACGATCTAGCAGCTGTCTCAAAACCTTTCATCTACGAACCCTTCTCATATACACATAATCATACAATCACTACCACATCAACATAAACATAGAAAACCCCCAGTCCCAAAATTAGGGTTTAAACAGCCTTAACCAAATGCTATAAAAATGGTACGCAGGACTTACCCTTGACGCAAGGAACACAATGATACAAAGAACGATGAAATCCAACCTCTCAAGCTCCGGGATTTGTCAGTAACACGGATGAATGCGAAGAACGTAACTTGAATCTCTTTTCAATGTGATTAGGTTTGTAAAAGTGTATTGTAAAGATGACGGAAAGATTTATATATATTAATCCGTGTTACCCGACAAAACATCACCCGTAAACCGGGCTACTCGATCGAGTAACTGACCTACTCAATCGAGTGCCGGCTACTCTATCGAGTACCTAAGGCTACTCGATAGAGTACCCTATAGGTCAGAAACTATTTTAAAATGCAAAACACCCTTACTCGACAGAGTAAGGCCTACTCGATAGAGTACCCAGAGACTCATAAAACCGTAGTATTACAGTCTTCTCTCCTTAAAGAGAACTTCGTCCTCGAAGTTCAACCCATACATAAAAAAACAAACATACTAACTCGGTCAAGACGCAACAAAGCTACTAAGAACTCAAAACAAAACCCCAACTTATAAAACATGAAACCATGAACTCTTAACACCAACTCCACCAACTATTCCTACCTCCACACATCGCTCACGATGTCGTATCAACTACATCATAAACTCTCCCGACACTAACTCCATACACTACCAACTACCATCCTCTAACACTTCTAGCTCCATAATATATCATCCACTACCAAATCCCATATCAAGACACTCATAGACATCAAACGGAATGTTACATTTTACCACCCTTAAAAGGAACTTCGTCCTCGAAGTTTACTCACACTCATAACCTCATCATCCAACTGTCAACACTAGTGAAATATTCTCACACTCCTAAACATCACGCTACTACAAGCACGGTCATGACCTTTAATAAAATCACCCACAACACGAATCAATCTTTTATTCTACATCAAGACTCAAACTTCCAAATATATTACCATATGCACAACCATCAAAATCTCTTTTATCGCATCCTACTTCTCTTAAGACAAATGTTACGTCCTCGTAACTCACTAATACTAAATCCTAGCTATATCTTCTCATTATCCTCATCACCACCGCATGTCATAAATAACCACCTATACTCTATATATCCAAGGCTCTCTTACTTAAACAATTCTCATACTTCAATTCACTCGTCCCACCACCTAACCTATACCTCAAAATCTTTAGCTTAACCCAAAACTTCAACTCTTCCACATTACCGCAACATGACATACCTCTCTATATGAACTATATAAAACTCCCATCGTCAAAAGCATAAACCACGATCCACACTTGTTACGTACACTCACACTAGATCCTCAAGTTCTTTTCTTTCATTACCGCAAAACTCATACATAACTTAACATGACACCAATTCCCAATACCCTGCACTCACTATCTCAACAAAAGATTATGAACCACCTGCCACTTTCAGATCATTACAACACATGTTCCACGAATCACTTGCCATGACTATGACTACCGATGCCTCATCTTAAAACAAGATCAAAATTACTGTAACAACTTCTCACAACTATGTCCCATCAACAGAATATCACTATATCATGACGACAACGAAAACATATACAACTCTCTTTCATATCATACTCTACCCTCACACCCAAGCTGAAACTGGTATGAAACATCAACAAACAAAACAACAGTCTACATGTTCAACCAAAACTCACAAGGAATAGCAACAAACAAAACAACAATCTATGTTTAACTGGTATGTACTTTTGAAAACTCGCATCATAATCATCTCGCCTACTCCACCACAACCGATGACGGCATCGCAACACCGCCACCAACAGCCACACCGCAGTGCGAAAATACCCGCATCACAACACTAAGTACCGTGCCCGGATCACCACCCGAGGCACCACAACCACACCGATATACATCACAACAGACACAATCCCATAAACACTGACTCAACATAACTTCTCGGACAAGAAAAACTTACTCAAATCCACTTTACTAAATCACAATGCAACATATTATATGAATTAAACAGATAATAACCTCATGAATATCATCCCCTTACCATATCACGGAATAACATATATCATGAATACATACAAGTATAACCAGTCATGCCAGATCAATCAAATTATTAGCTTTTTGAATATCATTGAATTAAATTACCGTGTCCAACATATATTACTGAACATTCAGATAACAGCTTTATAACTATCACACCATACCACTTCCCGTGAGGTCAGAACCTCGCACAAACATTTATACACATCATAGATCCGTAATCACATCCAACTAGTCAGTCCTGATCACGTAAGTTACCACTCGATAAAGGTTACCTGTCGCCCGAGCTTAACTCATATGCCCCTCATAACATAATCCCCCATTCGCATAACCATCACCTCATGCCAAGTATAACCATACCATTACTATTCAACTATTAGCACCCGCCTCATCTAACCACATCTTATACTTCCTTACAACCATACATATCAATCCGGCCTCTACAAAATCAACGTCATTAGAATTGCTACCTTTCTAATATACCATCACCCTTAACCACTAGTCCCAAACCATAACACTACCACTATCCGGGCATCAAACCTCTTACACTCATCTCTAAACATCACGATTTCTTTCCTATCTGTGGTTAACATCCCAAATAACGAACATCAAATCCATCAACAACATTACCTCAACATTCTTCCCAATACTATCCTTAATTGTATAGTCACCCGACTCACCACCAAAATCTCGTATCGTGCAAATTCTTTACCCAACTTTTACTTTCTTTAATTCCTCGAAACTCATGATTATCATGTTGTCCTGGAACTTCTATATACTATAAACTCAAATCCTCGTGATAGTATCATACATCTCGACAATTCCTTACTTTTATATCACATAACCTCGGTGAACATGTTCCTAGTTTTACTCCCCTCATTCTTTTCGTTTACCCTCGACAAAATCCCTTAGTAATTCTACTCTTCATTATTTCTATCTAGCTCCCTAGTGCCCCGGTTACCATCTCATTGCTCCAAAACTCACATCTCATTATTTTATATCGATATCATCTCCCTCTTTCTTACCATCGATCTTTTCTTATCTTGCTATCACTCACTCTTGCCACTAATCTGTCCATAGAATCAACGTTTAATGTTCAACAATTGCATCTCCCTTTTTACATCTCTAGAAATCAAAATTCCTTTCATACCGCTAATTGTCCAAGGAAATCCCACAATAGTTTCACCTCTTAATAGACCAAATCTCCCAAACTCACTCACTGTCTACAAATCCACCTCGCGACATGTCTCCACAAAGTTCACTATATACCACTCTTCTCAACCCCTTTAAAACGAACTTTCACTATGTATATTCTTAACCCACACGACTCCTATCCATCTCCCTCCATAATTCTTTACACATCTCAAGTTGCCACTATCCACATCCTTACTCTCAATCCTTTCATTCTCACGTTCCTTAGACTCACATCATCCCTTGTCCATATTCACTTACTTTTACGTTACTCAACACACAATCATATCACTCATCTCATCTCATCTCAGAAAACATGCTCTATGTCTCAATTAAGCCATAACGATCTTCCTTTTCTTTTCTTTTTTCCACTATCTATCGCGACCACATATAACTCATATCCTCCCACCGAATTCATACTCACCACAGGTGCCACTCACTACACCACAAGATTGGGTAACTTACGCGTCAAGACCAACATACATGTAAAACAATGCATAAAGAAGCAAAATATCACCTTTGAATTAAACATAATATGCAACGAAGTCAAAAGATAAGCATATGACCCAAAATAGGGGTCACTAGATCGAGTACAGGCCACTCGATCGAGTAAATGACTTACTCGATCGAGTAGGTGAAAGTCAGAGACACATATAACAAATTATCCGGGGCTACTCGATCGAGTAAGGGGTACTTGATCGAGTACCAAGGTGCACTCGATCGAGTGCGGCCACTCGATCGAGTACCTGCATTTCTCAACACTGTCCAGTTTTCGTAAAACGGTCATAACTCACTCGTTTCTTGGTCGTTTTGGGCGTGTGACCTATCGTTAGAATCGTAAAAGAACAAGCTATCACCTCCAATTGGAATCACATTAAAATCATTTCTACATCTCAAGTTATAACAGTTTAAAGACAACCTCTTTATAATCGAAAAACACAACTACTTGATTTTACTTCAAAACAACTTAAACGACAACAAGGTAAACAAAAACAACCCAATACTCATAAAACCAGTAGTCCCAATCACATGTTACTATTTTCGAAAGCAAAGCAATAACATTCATCATGCAAATAATTTATTTAACTTGCCAATCATGACTTACCCACATGCTTTTATTCTATCACTTTTCGTAAACAAAACATACTCATACATTACAAATCCTATTTCCATGTTACTAATACAACAATATTACAAATACACTTCATCACCTAAACATATTCATAATCACAAAATTTATATTCTCATGCACTTGCCACTCCATCTTTTCCAATCAATTCATCCATTTCCACCACATTCTTCATACAACATATACATATGAACAATAGTAGACATGTATAAGAAATCATTATATAGAATTACACAAACAAAATTATGTATAATCATATCACATATGAACTACTTCCTTTTTTCACCACATTACTCATCATTCTCATACACTTTTCTAACAATTCCAACCAACATTGTAAACCAACTATCATGCAACATGCTTTCAACCCACAACATACGAAATCACATCATCACCATCTTTTCTACACATCCCCCATTATCCACATACGTACATCCACTGATTCATGTCACCCATCACTATATAGATACACAATTCACAAGATAAACACATAGCGATCCCGACTCATATCCCATGGTGACCGGTTCAAAATTGTAGGGCGAGTTTGCGACTTTAGGACGTCTCCCAAGTCTTTGCATTAGCTCCTTCAACTTCTACCCCGGGTTCATTTTATTTGACTCCCTATATTCATTGGATTCATTGGTTACAGGTTTCAGGATCGTCGCTCTGATACCATTTTGTAACACCCCCATACTCCAAGTGCCTTACCAGGACCACTCAGGTATAAAGATGTTACCATCTCGGTTACCCGAGGCAATGAATATCATAAGACAATAAAGAAACGTACTTTAAAAGTAATTATAGTTTAAGTGGTTACATGTTCAAAACCAAAACTGATAAAAGGAAATACAAGATCTCAAAACTATCTACTATCAAAATAGTATCAAGCGTCAGACACAGCGGAAGACTTCTAAACTGCAACGTGGTGACTCATCCCAGCCTATCCCATACGCATCGTCTCATACCGCTCAATAATCGCTCACCACCCCGAATGAATCACCACGTTTTTAAAACATTTAAACGGGTCGTACTAATCACACAATTTATATAATCCAACAACACAACAAATAACACAACTCAAACGGTCACACACACACAATCACACCCACTCCAATCAATCTCCGTCACCGACCGTCCACCTGGACCAGCCCCGCGCTGGGGGACCGCAGCCGTACCCACCAAATCTCCGCTCATCATACCGAGCGATAACCTTGTCCCATTAATGTGCACATCCCCTCCCGTGGCGGGTTCCACGGAGGGCGAAACTAGGGCGTGAAACCACTCTCGCAAGTGACTCCACTCAGCCGAGAACGCATCTCGAGAACTAAAGACAAACAATCACAACCATTAAACAGCAATCAAAACCAACAACCGTCGCAATACTCGTATGACAATAATCAACAATCACAAATCATCACCAACACATTATGGGACTAATACTGAGTAGGGAAACCCTACCTGGAAAGCAACACAACCATCAGACGATCTAGCAGCTGTCTCAAAACCTTTCATCTACGAACCCTTCTCCTATACACATAATCATATAATCACTACCACATCAACATAAACATAGAAAACCCCCAATCCCAAAATTAGGGTTTAAACAACCTTAACCAAATGCTATAAAAATGGTACGCAGGACTTACCCTTGACGCAAGGATCACAATGATACAAAGAACGATGAAATCCAACCTTTCAAGCTCCGGGATTTGTCAGTAACACGGATGAATGCGAAGAACGTAACTTGAATCTCTTTTCAATGTGATTAGGTTTGTAAAAGTGTATTGTAAAGATGACGGAAAGATTTATATATATTAATTCGTGTTACCCGACAAAACATCACCCGTAAACCGGGCTACTCGATCGAGTAACTGGCCTACTCGATCGAGTGCCGGCTACTCTATCGAGTACATAAGGCTACTCGATAGAGTACCCTACAGGTCAGAAACTATTTTAAAATGCAAAACACCCTTACTCGACAGAGTAAGGCCTACTCGATAGAGTACCCAGAGACTCATAAAATCGTAGCATTACAGTGAGGTAGTGGGTATTGGGTCAATCAAGGTGAAGACGGCTGAGGGTAAGAAGTGTACTTTGACTAATGTGAGACATGTTCCAGCTTTAGGGAAGAATCTTATATCAATTGGTTTATTAAGTGATTTAGGATATGAGTTCCAGAGTAAAGAGGAGATTTTGTCTGTCACGAAGGGTTCTAGTTTGGTGCTGAAAGGTGTCAAACAAAATTCCTTGTATGTATTGCAAGGTGAAACACTGACTAATTTTGCAAGTTGTGCATCCGTA